>NC_091639.1:27987451-28290481 GCF_027580195.1 Bos mutus | reverse complement strand
TGTTTGACCTCATACATGAAGTTCAAACGATAGGGTCTCGAATCAGCTTATCTGTTTCTAGAGGTCACACACTCTGCCTTGATAGGAAATCTCTATATTTGAAAATACCATGTCGAATGGCACCTGCTGCCACAGAGAGGAAAACTGTGTTTTTGCTACTAGAAGTACTGCTTTGGCTGTGTGCAAGTTACCAATATTAATTCTATTTTATGGAATTTGATGGCTTTTCCAACTGGGTAAACATGTTTAGTTATTCTTGCTTGGAGCTATTGGCTTGAAAAGTGGCAAAGTAGGGAGAAATATAGCCGATGCTTTACATTTTGCCCACAACTGAGAAGCTGGCAATAATATAGACAAAAAGAAACACGTGTTTAGTCATTTTTTTAGAAGCATAGTTCGGATTAGTTATCTACCTAACTGAAATTCTGACTGATTATCATCAAGATTAAAGTTGGTCTAAACATTATTTCCTTGCATTTCAAAAATGCTGTTTTTATGTAAAGAAATAGCACTCTTTGCCTGAACTCTAGTAAGCAGTATTTCTACCATCTAAGGAAAAGCTGGAACACTCTAGAATACATGTTGAAGAGGCCAATTCATATAAATGATATCTATTCTCTCATGCAAAACAGAAGCCTCCAGTTTGTTTTGAAGTAACTAGAGGCCCAACAAACTATGCTGATTAGGAAGTTATCTCTACTAAAATGTGTCCCTTTTGAAATAATCCTCTTTTTTATCTGAATCTTATTCATCCAGATTTTCTGTAGCTGGTGACAAGTGTAGCCCACAGCTGGCCACGGCTCTTTCTTCCCTTATCAGTGCTACAGATTGCAGAAAAAAAATAAAATAATAGAACAATGGAGAGACCAGAGTCTAGATTCTTCTAACCTCACTACATGGGCTTTAAACACACATTCAATTTTGCTTAGTTAGCATACTGATTTAGAGTGTTCTACTATGAATAATGTCAGGCAGACTAGAAGTCTCCATTTTTCCCTTTCCCCACTTTTCCTTTCATGACACTAATGTGCTTCACTCATCTTTATTATCTGTCTGGTTTCTGACAGCTAATAAATATCTTTCGCGTTGGGACTCCTGACTTGATGACTGGATGCAGTTATTTATTTACTTGTTTGAATTAACCTTGCTCTGTTTTGCTTTGGTTTTAATTATCTTGGCAGCAACTTTCTACACCTTACAGGGTAATAAAATTTCTGGCCGGAAACTTAGGCAACTAAACCCAGGGAACCCCACATTCGCTCACACGCGATGTCACCTTCCAAAATAAAGGCTGGAGAGTGGTAAAAGCAGAGGCAGGATTCTACATTTTGAAAATAACCTGCAGACTAGAGAAAAATAACCGTTTTCTACTTTCCAATATAAAAAATTTTTAGTATAAAACCTAAAATCATTTAATCTTGACATAGCCTGCCTGAGGTTTCCAACTATGTGCAGGAATCACCATAAAAAATGCTTATCTAATAAATCTAAGTAAATGTTTATCTAAGAAAGGAAAAATATTCACCTGATTTGGTAAAATTTCAGTATGGTGCATAATTCATCCCCTTCCATCTTTCTTATCACTGTCAAGTATATGAGGGCAGAAAAGTTAAAAATAGATGAGCATGTTAGTGAATTGTTTAATCTTTTCTAGCTATTTGTCCTTGCAAGAATTATAAATTCAGCTCATAGTAGACTTTGAATCAGGGAAACTGGAGGGAAAAACATGCAAGTTGTTTTCCTTATACAGCAAAAACTCTATGGCTCAGCACGTATGAAGAAACACAAGATTAACATTTAGAGCACTTTGAAAGAAATATGATTTTCTGGATTTTCTTGAGTTATTTGGCCTCTCCTCCCATGGAACTTAGAGGGGATTGCCATCCACCAAGCGGTAGGTGAATCCCAGGCAGTCAGAAGGCTGAATCACAGAAAGGATAGTGCAAGAGAGCCACCTGCTGCTGGAGGGATGTTCAGGGCAGAGCAAACTGTGTGGTATAAAATTAGCATCAAAGCAATATTTTGTCAAGTCACACAAAAATACTGTGGTGGCTGCGTAAAGAAACAATGGGTGATAAAATATGAATCATAAATGAGGTTTTAAACTCTTTGAGCTGCTCTGGCCTCTTAGCATTTTTTGAGGAACTCACCCAAAGCCCTGATTACTTTGTCTATGGCTATTTATGAGTAAGAAATATGCAGGACGATCTTTAAGTTCTATGTGTAGGTTCCAGACTCAATTTTCTTTCCATATGATCATAGAAAATTTCCTGTTGCTACCATTCTAAGAAGAAAATAGAAAAACAAAGAAGGAAAAGTAGATCTAAAACCAAGGGTTTGAAAGTTTGCTAGTGTAATGCATTGGCAGGCTAAACTTGAAATGAGGATCAGTTTCAGGATTATGGATTTTATCCCTGCCGCCAATGGCTCCCATTCATGGTGCTTTAGATCTCAGATCTCACGTAATTTCTCATGTAATTTTCACAAGTCAATAGTCCTCTTTTCATATTTTAAGGATCTGAATCACAAAATGCTGAACTACCTTATTCAAGGTGATATCATTTCTTGAGGCCAGAGCATGACTGGAACCCAGGATTCCTGACATTTTCTCCAGCTGTGTTTATAACATCACTATGCTCATCAGATTCTCCTCAATTAAATATTCATTAACAATCTCTGTTCTATATGATTGTGGGTGAAGGGAGGTCAAGAAATGAATTCAGATAAAAAATATGCAGCCCTGCCAAGGTGGGGAGCCCCAGGCACCACAGGGTGGTCAGAACCTAGATGTGAGTTACATAAAGATGAATTCAGATTCCAGATTCACTGTTTTACTTCTTGATTTATACTATGAGACTTTCTTCAAGGTACTTACATTTTGTGAACTTGGGTTTCCTAAAATGTGAAATAAAGACATCATACTTATTCTACAGGATTATTTTAAGGATCTTAAAGATTGTAGAAGTACAGTTTAAAGTGTTTTGCTCCTAACTGGCACACATTATTATTGATAAACCTGTGTGTTTGCTCAATTGTGTCTGACTCTTTGCGACCCTATGGACTGTAGCCCGTCAGGCTTCTCTGTCCATGGGATTCTCTGGGCAAGAATACTGGAGTGGGTAGCCATTTCCTTCTCCAGGGGATCTTCCCAACCCAGGGATCAGATGAAACCTGTGTCTCGTGTGTCTCTTGCATTGCAGGTGGATGCTTTATCCACTGAGCCATCAGGGAAGCCTAACTATAATGTCAAATAAAACAAAATGGGAATCACAAAAAGGCTTTTGATACTATGGCCATCTGATAAATGAGTGTCTATCCCCTGCTAAGGAACAGAGATGAGAAGGCACAGATCCTTTACTGTCATCTCCCCAGGACCAATTTAGAGCTCAGGTTTCCCCCTGTGATTAGTATTTTCTCGTATAGTCCTCATATTACTTTTATTTTTCTTTTCATTTCTTTTGTTTTGTTTTAATTTTTTTTTTTCTGGCCATGCCACACAGCTTCTGGGATCTTATTTCCCTGACCACAGATTGAGTCCACACCCTCCATGGAGTCCTAACCACTGGACCACCAGGCAATTTCTACTTTTTTTTCTTTATTTTAAGCAAGACTTTTCCTTTTTTTTTTGCTTGCTTTTTTTTTGTGTGTGTTTTAATTTTATTTTATACTGGAGTACAGTAGATTGACAGTGTTGTGTTAGTTTCAAATGTACAGCAAATTGACGCATTTTATATATATATATACATATATCTATTCTTTCAATTCTTTTCCCATTCAGGTTGTTACAGACTATTGAGTAGAGTTCCCTGTGCCATGGGATTTATCCCCTGGAGTAGGAAATGGCAACCCCCATATTCTTGCCTGAAAAATCCCATGGACAGAAGAGCCTGGTTGGCTATAGTCCATGGGATCACAAAGAGTCAGACATGACTGAGCAAATGTGCCCTGTGCCACACACTAGATCCTTGTTGATTATGTTATATATAGCACTATGTATCTGTTAATTCCAGATATTCTTCTTCAGTAGTAGGTTTTTATTTATTCCACAAATGAAACATGAACAAAGCAGAAAAAATCATGTTTACCTGCAGAAAGTATTCACTCTAATAGTAGCTACACATCCGTTGCATCTCCTTGAACACCAGTGAGGAAAAACCTACCACTAATGCTTTGTGTGTGCTGGAAATGCTAACCTCATCAATATATACTTACGCTTTATATCCAGTGACATTTTTCAAAATATTAGATATAAGTTTAAATTTTATGTCATAGAGATATATGCATAAGATAAAGATTTCTCCATCAATTTCTCTTCAGGAACAAAACTAATATACAGAAAAACACAAGATAAGACATAATAACTTATAGGGAAAACTGTCTCAATGTTCTTTAGGTTGCATCTTATTTTGTAAAATTGTCTGTTAAAGGTTCATGGAAACGAACACTATATGTATATAATTATATCTTTATCCCTTAATTAATTTTTCTTGCTTTGATATATGTTTCTATTTATATTTGGATATTTATATTTGGATAAACAGATCACTTTTTAGATTTGTACCTTGTTAAAAATTATTCCTCATTAGCAAAATAAATGCTAAAAACTATTTTTGATTTTCACCTTTTTTTGTAAAAGTGGAAATCCTCTTTGGATTTCTTTCTGTTATGAAAACAGGTACTAATGTAGGTCTTTCATAAAAGCAATGTGGTATACAGCAAACTTTTGAAAAGCAGGGGGCACCTTTGTATGTACAGTAGTCCCTTGACATCCACATGGGATTGGTTCCAGGAACCATGTGGATAACAAAATCTATGAATGCTTGAGTCCCGTATACAAAAAGCATACTATTTGCATGTAACCGATGCACATCATCCTGTATACTGTAAATCATGTGTAGATTACTTATAACACCTAATACAACATAAATGCTATGTAAATAGCTGTAAATGCAATGCAAATGCTATGTAAATAGCCGTCAGTGTGCAGTAAATTTAAGTTGCTTCTTGAAACTTTCTGGAAATTTTTTTTTCTGAATATTTTCAAACAGCTGTTGGTTGAATCCCCAGTGTGGGACCTGCAGAGGGCTGATTGCGTATGTATAAATATATGTATATATGTGCATGTGTGTGTATGTGTATATATATATATACACACACATATCATTTTATTCAGGAAGCAGCGGTGGTGGCGGTAGGGGTAGTAACAGACAGTGTCTGCTCACATCAGATGGAAAACAACTCAAAGTGTTTACAAAATAACTTTGTAAAAGTGCAATTCCATTTTTGAAAATAACCACCCCTTAAGAGTGTAGTCTAGGAGTAACCTGAAATCATAGGGTCAACGATCAGTGATAAAGGAGTCCTTCTGTGGTGCAGATATAGTCATTTGGAAGTATATGGTCCTCAGGCCCTTCTTTACTTTAAATCACTGACAGACTATTGAACACATCATGGTTATAAGCCATTTACCTAGCATTTTCCTCCTTCCAGAGTTAATAAGCACATTTTGCCTGGACCAGAGAGCTCTTCCTGCTGAGATAATAATACCATTCCCTTCATTATTAAGCACTTTTTAAACTGTGGAAAATTTCAGAACTAAAAACAGAGACTAAGGTGTCAACCACAGTTATTGGATTAATACTTTTTTTGAAAAGTTTAGGAAAAATACTAGTTCAATGTGGATTTTATGTCTTGTGCAAAATAAAATGTCCTTATAAAGTGAAGAACATGGCTGAACTAGTCCAAGTGGAGCATCTAATTCTATAGCTTGAATGTCATGGCTCTTTTAACAAGATGGGGGGAAAGGAATTGGGTAGAAAAGGTAATAACCACTGTCTTTCCAACCTTACAAGTTTGTGAACATACAACAGAACAAGAAATATATATGAAGAGGTCATTATGATAGCATTCCCTAACCCTTTCTCAAATTCCTTATACGTATAATAAAGTTTTGTAAGTTATTGTAACAAAGTAGATATATATTAATAGATGGAGTCATGAAAAATAAGTCCATAAATCTGTAATTCCCTCAGAAGATGAAGAAGAAAAAGTTTTTTAAAAAAAAATAAGAGCTGTGGCGGATTCATTTTGATATTTGGCAAAACTAATACAATTATGTAAAGTTTAAAAATAAAATAAAATTAGAAAAAAAAAAAGAGACTTGCAGATTAAGAGAAGACAACATGTAACAACTCTGCAAAAAGGAACAAATATAGTGGTCATGATGAACCTATTTTTTTAATTTTTAAAATTAATTTTAATTTGAATAGATAAGGCAATTTACACGATTCAGAAGTAAATACTATGTAGAAAGGCATATACAGAAAAATCTTCTTAAACACTACCCTTTCTCCCTGTCTCACCAACCACCTAGATGTGGTTCACTATAGACTTCTCAATAACTTTAAGACATTTTTTTGCAAATTTTGCATACCATATAACTTATCATTTTAAGCATACAGTTCAAAAAATTTTTACTAAATATACCAAGAAGTGCAACCATGAGCATAATCAGTTTTAGAAAATTTTGTCAAAATTTTAACAGAATTTCTAGAATATTTTAAAAATTATATTGTGTACATATTTTGTTTCCTTTATAATCTTATATATTGACATTATGGATAAATTTAGAGCATTTTGCTGAAAAGGAGTCCATGGTTTCAACTAATAGTGAAAGTAGCCTATGGCAAGGACAAAAGTTTAAGATTTTATATATATATATATACACATATATATATGTATATATGCCTTGTAAAAATTTTATCTTTGGCTGCACTGGGGTCTTTGTTGCTCTGCATGGACTTTAATTGTGGCGAGCAGGGGTTACTCTTCACTGAGGTGCGCTGGCTGCTCCTTGAGGGGCTTCTCTTGTTGCAGAGTGCAAGCTCTAGGCCTACAGGTTTCAGCAGTGGCGTGTGGGCTCAGTTGCTCCGCGGTACGTAGAATCTTCCTGGACCAGGGATCAAACCTGTGTCCCCTTGTAGTGACAGATTCCTATCCACTGCACCGCCACTGAAGTCCAATATATATGCTTTTAATGATATTTTCTGCCATTTCTGTTGTTGAAAAGTCTCATTTCCCTGGGTGACCAATAACAGCTATATGTAAGAAAACAAAGGGTTTTGGCAGAAAAATAGATATCTTGCATTTTGTTTCCAAGGCTTTGAGATAAGATATAGAGTTGCAGTTTATTCATAGTAATTTTGGAAAGCTAATCAATTTACAATATTAATTTTTAATAATAGCAAATCATTAGAATAATACACAAAGATTCTCACAGGTTAAAATTGGAATGTGATTATAGATAAAGCATTTAACTTGGGTATCTCTTGGGAGTTTCATTCAAACTATTGGATACTAAAGAATAAAAATTAATACCTATTAAATTTTGAAAGGCATAAAGATTCAGAGTGTTCAGTGTTAACATAAATGCTGAAGATTAAGGAAGAAAATTTTAAACTTCTGACTTTATAATTTTACTGATGAATGTTCTTACTTGTAGTTTTAAGAGGAGAATGAATAATGTTCACACCTACACTAGTTTCTTAGGAACATTATCCATAAGGAGGTGGCAACAGTGATGATGATGATAATGAGCTAGTGTTTAGAGCCAGTATTTCATAACTTACATTGTTAACCAACATGCTCTATTATCTGCCTATTTTCAATATGGTCTTCAAAATTCAACCCAACAGCATGCAAAAAATATCCAAGCAATAATGAAGAATAGAGTTTGTTATATGGCACACCCATAGATAATTAGAAACAAATACATCATCTGATCATCAGTGTGAAAACTGCTTCATTACTATACATGCTATAGAGAGATGACACTAATTACTTTTTCTCTTACTGCATTCCTCTGTGTATAATTCATTTCATTCTGTCAACCACTTGAATATCTTCAACACAATTAAAAAATAGATTTTCAGGGATTACATGTTAGTAAGACATTGAACTTGAACATAAATATCTTTTCTAAAAGTATTCCATTTTTTATTCTTGTAAATGGATCTTATTTTTGACCAAAGCAATTAAAAAAGAAAGAGCTGGTTTTATGAAAGAAGCCAAGTAAAGTAAAAAATTGTTACAGGTGAGGATGCCATATGTGAACTGATATTCCAGCACTGTGGGGCAGCATTTTAATTGCTCTCTTAATGCATTTGGTTCAGCCTGTGTTTCAGAGGACATATGGTGCATTTCCCTGGAAATGAGAACCATTCTAGGATTTTTATTATTTTTTCAATGGAATTTAGAATTTTAATGTGAGCTTTTCTCAACTTAATCCACTGTACAGCTGACTTTCTATCCCATTGTGACCTGTTAAACCAAAGGAATCCCCATCTAAGACATTGGCTTTTGGAGTCATCAAAGGTTAATGTCATTTTGCTAAGTCACAAAACAAACATTAAATTTCATCATTCCAAAGATTTATGACTAAATCTGGAGACAAAAATGCCTTCTCCAAGAGTATTGATATATTGCCTTCTTGCCAACGTTTGTCATTTAAAACATTATTTCATCAGCATTGAAAGTCAATTTTTCTAAAGCCCTTAGACTAAGTAAAATCACCAAGTGTTTTCACTTAAATGAATTTCAGGCAGTCATTTTGAGTGCTTTAATTTCATGTTTTGTTTTGGAATTTATGGATCAGTTGGCAATCAACTCATAGGAAACAAAGAAAATTTTCTTTGAAAATGCAAATTTCCTGTGTGCTGTAAAGTCATGATATGTTAGTCCTATTTAAAAATGCATGAAAAAATTCCAGCACATCATTATTATTTCTTACAAGACCTTCCTGGAATCTAATATTCGTTTGCTAATTCTGTGCACAGAGGAATACCTATGGATTTCAAGTCAGGAGACTTTCAAATCACTGTTCATTACAACCTAATTTCATTCTATTCAGCAAGATAATTAATCCACCTGAGCATCAAATCTTTTGTCATCGAATGAGGATGATATAATGCTTACCTGACAGAATCATGCTAGAGATTAAATGGGATAATGCATATGAAAATGTTTTTTGAATGTGAAAATAAATCTGTACAGATGTCAACCACAAATAATCATTTCTTACATTTGATGATATTCAATATCCTCTGAGGTGATTCCCTGGTAGCTCAGACAGTAAAGAATTTAGCTAATGCAGGAGACCTGTGTTTGATCCCTGGGTTGGGAAGATCTCCTGGAGAAGGGAATGGATACCCACTCCAGCATTCTTGCCTGGAGAATCCCATGGACAGAAGAGCCTGACAGGCTACAGTCCATGGGGTTGCAAAGAGTCAGACGTGACTGAGTGATTAAAACTAACATCCTGGGAACCATGTGTCCTAGGAAATCACCTCCAATAATTCAATAGAGACAGCCATTTCCCCCAAATTTATTGACAGATTCAAGGCAATCTGAATTAAAATCTGAGTAGCTTATATTTTATAGAGCTTGATTAACTGATTCTAAAATTTATGTGAAAATTCGAATGACATAACATACCCAAAACGACTTTGAAAAACAACAAAATTTGAGAACATAATCTGATTTCAAGACTTACAGTAATCAAAACTGTGTAGTGTTGGGAGAAGGATAAATTTATGGTCAGTGGAACAGAATATAATGTCTTTAAATATAGCCACACACACAGTCAATTGATTTTTGAGAAAGATGTTAAGGTAAGTCAACAAAGAAAAGAAAAGCATTTTAACAAATGATGCTGGATGAATTAGTATGATTTGGAAAGAATGAATGGCATTCCTTACATAATATTATGCACAAAAATTATTTTAAATTGACACAGACCTAAGCATAAAAGCTAAAGCTATAATACTTCCAAAGCAATGTGCTGGGAAAAATAATGAATGAGAAAAAGAATAAAAAAACAAATATATCCAGAAATATAATAATATTCAATAATAAAAAATTAATTGTGCATCATGAACAAACTCAAAAACATTATACTGAGAAAAAGAAGTCAGACACAATAGAGTATAACTACGTGAGCCATTTGTGTGAAAGTTCAGAACAGAAAATCATAGTGGCACAAAGCAGAGCAGTTGTTCCCTGAGGCCAGGAGTAAGTGCTGCCATTGATTTCAAACAGACTTACAGAAGTTCTCTGCTGTGAAAATAAAAATGGTTTATCTTTAACAATGGCTGCCAAAACTCTTAGAAGTATACATTTTAAATGGGTGCATTTATTATATGTAAATTATATCTTAATAATGCTGATTTAATAAAAGGAAGACTCAATGGACATGAGTTTGAGCAAACTCCAAGAGATGCTGAAAGACAGGGAAGCCTGGTGTGCTGCAGACCATGGGGTCACAAAGACTCGGACACAGCTGAGGGACTGAACAGCAGCAACAGTAAAAGGAAGAAACATATTAGATAATATGTGAGGTGTTTCTTCATGGTCTATCTTGAAGTAAAAGAAAGTAGAAAACTCAGTTTTCCATTAAACTTAATAAATATCACTGATTTATTTATTAAGATAAATAGAGTTGATTTATTCCTTATCTTTGGAACATCTTCAACTCTTTCAGTTGAAATATATACTTTTTCAGCTGCCTCTACTCACTCATTAAATTCTCACTGTTGGATCATACCATTAGAAATAATTTTATGAAGCTCTGAGTCAGATGAAACTATGCTTTTATATCATAACTTATCAATTGACATTTTTTAACCTCAGTAAACTATATCAACTGAATTTTTATTCCATCAAATATATTTGTAATATTTCTAATTTGCTCTTTCTGAGAACCTCAAAACTCCATATGCCTTTATGATCAAAAATAATAATGGGTGGGTGGAGGGAGGGGGGTGCGGGATGGAGAACACGTGTATACCTGTGGCGGATTCATGTTGATGTATGGCAAAACCAATACAATATTGTAAGGTAATTAACCTCCAACTAAAATAAATAAATTTATATTAAAAAATAAAATAAAATGTATAGCCAACAAATAACTATTATGTGTACTAATACTATTCTATAGTTTATTAAATAGTTTAATCCAAAAACATTAAATTTAAAAGAATATATATACTAGTAATACAGAAGAAAATATGTATATCTTATTTTTATGAGAGGAGATGCTTTTTATACACTTACAATTTCAAAGAAAACAGTACTACAGACCTAATATTGTTCAAACATTGGAAATAACTAAATTCAAGAATATCCCTCTAGATGTATCAGGATTGGAGATAATATTTGCAAACAGTGTCTGTTTCAAACTCAATATTACATTACAGCTAATAAATGACGGTGGAAAATGTATATATTTATATGTTTTTAATCCCTGGGCATTTTTCAATGCTAATTGGTCTCCTGCTGTTCTCTGAGGTCCTACTGTTTCATACTACGGCAAAATGTGTAAAGACGTAGTGTCCAATAATCGGCAATCGCCTTCATAGTGGAGAAAAAATTCTGAGATTGACTTTTGACGGTTGCTTTTAAGAATGTATTATTTGATGACCATCTTTGAAACCTGTAGCAATATCTAGCCAGTGTTTCTTCAAATAATGCGTGTAGCCTTGTGAAAACAAAGCATGTGGATTTCACGGTCATGTAACACATTTTAACTTAAATAGAATACCGAGATGGACTAGGTGGATTATGAATGGATTCTGAGAGGTTTTTCCAGCCTCTGAGAATAGTATCATAAAATATTTATGGTTAATAAGTTTCTTTAGAGAAGTGAGGACAATAACAACATATCTGTGAAGACAGAAGACAGATTCTTGAACATGTGAAGCAAATGGTGTTGAATACATCTCTAATATATTTGGTCCTGGGTCATGAAGAGACATTTGACAAATGAAAGTGTGTTCTCAGAGGCTTGGTGGAACTCCACCTGAGGTATCAAAGCTTTTTGCTTTATGTTTTTGTGCCAATTTGGGGATGTTCCCTTTCTGGATGAAATATTAGTGATGTATACGCTATGCTTGCTTATTTGCTCAGTTGTGTCCTAGTCTTTGCCCCCAAGGACTGCAGGCCACCAGGCTCCTCTGTCCATGGGGATTCTCCAGGCAAGAGCACTGGAGTGGGTTGCCGTGTCCTCCTACAGGGGATCTTCCCAACCCAGGAATCGAACCAGGCCTTCCAGATTGCAGGCCAACTCTTTACTTACTGAGCCACCAGGGAAGCCCAGTGATACATATCAGTTCAGTTCAGTTCATGGAGCCTTGCAAATCAAAGTTGTTTTGTTTTGTTTTTGGTTATAGCTGAGAAGCTTTAAAAAGTTTAAAGCAGCAAAATGTCTGGAATGTAAAATTAGAGATTTTTAGTGACATAAAATTGACCATGTAGCTGCAAACTCTGATTATGCTCTAACCTGGAAATAATTCAATGAGATGTAACCAATAGCTTTTGCAGCATATTCTGTCTCTGCACAAATATTAAAATATGCTGCTTAGAGTCCTACATAGGGCAGAGGCTTCTTAGTAGCAAAAAAGATACTGACTGGCTGAGATTTTTAAAGTTCTTTTTCTTCCCTTTCCTCATCCACTCAGACCAGATGTATTCTACATATGTATTCTCTTTTTATGTAGGGGTGTAAATTTGAATTGATTGCAACCTCCCTTCCTCCTTCATAGTCCCATCTTTCCTCCCCTTCTGCAAGAACTTAATTTGCTGAATTCACACAAAGAAAACCATCCTGTATCATTCTTTTAAAATAGTGTTATTAGATTTAATTAAGTGATGCCTGGAAAATCCTATGGACAAAGGAGCCTGATGGGCTACAGTCCATAGTGTTACAGAGTCACACACAATGAAAGTGATTTAACACACATATCTTTTTAACCAAGTGATCAGACAAGCCTGTTTATGACTCCATTCAAGATATCTGGCATCCCCAAATCTTAAGTCTCTTTGGGGACCTGTGGGGAGTGGGGCTTACAACATCATGACTACTCTTAGTGTATTTCTTTGTGTTGCTTGCAGAATTTTTTTTCTTTATGTGTTCTGTTTAGTTGTTTATCATTCTTACATCCACTTTTAGGAGTTTAGAATACATTCTACCTTCACTGAAGACCACAGCTGCTATGAAGAAACTTTCTTCTTACTGGTATTCTTTCCAGTTTCTGTTAATTTCTCCTCTTTTTTCCCCTTCTAGCCTAGAGGTGGTAGCTTCCTGCAGTTACTAACCCAAGGGTCCTACATCCCTGCTGGGTTTTCCTAAACTTATATATCAACAGTCCCTTTATTAAACTCACTTCAGTTTCCCCTTGATGATTGTCATTTCTGATGAGACCACAAATAAAAAGGAGCACTTAACCTCTCATCTATTAGATGCAATATACATAATTTCACAAGATTTGTAAAAAAACCAACTTGTTAAGATCTATGATTACAATCTACAAAGAACTACATTTAAATAGAACTCGTAGGGTTTTTAGAGAATTACAATGCATTCACTGTGGCGCTTGTTCAGAAGTTTCTGAGTTATCAGGAACTGGAAAGGCTACAGAACTAGTGCATTTTTCTCCAAGATGCTTTTGATGAATTACCTCCCTCAGTTCAGTTCAGTTCAGTCGCTCAGTCATGTCTGACTCTTTGCAACCCCCTGAATCACAGCACACCAGGCCTCCCTGTCCATCACCAACTCCCGGAGTTCACTCAGACTCATGTCCATCGAGTCAGTGAGGCCATCCAGCCATCTCATTCTCTGTCGTCCCCTTCTCCTCCTGCCCCCTATCCCTCCCAGCATCAGGGTCTTTTCCAATGAGTCAACTCTTTGCATGAGGTGTCCAAAGTACCGGAGTTTCAGCTTTAGCATCATTTTTTCCAAAGAAATCCCAGGACTGATCTTCTTTAGAATGGACTGGTTGGAATTCCTTGCAGTCCAAAGGACTCTCAAGAGTCTTCTCCCGCACCACAGTTCAAAAGCATCAATTCTTCGGCACTCAGCCTTCTTCACAGTCCAACTCTCACATCCATACATGACCACTGGAAAAACCATAGCCTTGACTAGACGGGCTTTTGTTGGCAAAGTAATGTCTCTGCTTTTGAATATGCTATCTAAGTTGGTCATAACTTTCCTTCCAAGGAGTAAGCGACTCTTAATTTCATGGCTGCAGTGACCATCTGCAGTGATTTTGGAGCCCAAAAAAATAAAGTCTGACACTGTTTCCACTGTTTCCCCATCTATTTCCCATGAAGTGATGGGACAGGATGCCATGATCTTCGTTTTCTGAATGCTGAGCTTTAAGCCAACTTTTTCACTCTCCACTTTCACTTTCATCAAGAGGCTTTTGAGTTCCTCTTCACTTTCTGCCATAAGGGTGGTGTCATCTGCATATCTGAGGTTATTGATATTTCTCCTGGCAATCTTGATTCCAGCTTGTGTTTCTTCCATTCCAGCATTTCTCATGATGTACTCTGCATATAAGTTAAATAAGCAGGGTGACAATATACAGCCTTGACGTACTCCTTTTCCTATTTGGAACCAGTCTGTTGTTCCATGTCCAGTTCTGACTGTTGCTTCCTGACCTGCATACAGGTTTCTCAAGAGGCAGGTCAGGTGGTCTAGTATTCCCATCTCTTTCAGAATTTCCCACAGTTTATTGTGATCCACACAGTTAAAGGCTTTGGCATAGTGAATAAAGCAGAAATAGATGTTTTTCTGGAACTCTCTTGCTTTTTCCATGATCCAGTGGATGTTGGCAATTTGATCTCTGGTTCCTCTGCCTTTTCTAAAACCAGCTTGAACATCTGGAAGTTCACGGTTCATGCATTGCTCAAGCCTGGCTTGGAGAATTTTGAGCATTACTTTACTGTTTGTATCCAATTCTGTAGTCTGAGCTATACAAGGTGGTGTCCAAGGTGCTGAGTGCTTACAAAGACCAGGAGCTAGACTGAACCACATTCCACACATAGTCTAACAATTCCTAATTACCTCCTGAGAAGATGCAAATTTATAAAAGTCATTGCATGTCAGCAAATAAAAAGACATTCCGTGTTTTTGAAATAAAATTGCTAGGCGGTCAGAATTAAAAAAAAAAAAATGGGAGTCTAAAATAGTGGTTACAAAGTCTGAGAAAAAGAGAAAAAAGAAAAAATCCAAGGACTGGAGTGGGAACTTCTGTCGGGAGAAAAACATGCCCCCTGCCTGATCAATAGAATGGAAAAGACTAGAGATCTCTTCAAGAAAATTAGAGCTACCAAGGGAACATTTTATGGAAAGATGGGCTCAATAAATGACAAAAATTGTATGGACCTAACAGAAGCAGAAGATATTAAGAAGAGGTGGCAAGATTACACAGAAGAACTATACAAAAAAGATCTTTATGACCCAGATAATCACGATGGTGTGATCACTCACTTAGAGCCAGGCATCCTGGAATGTGAAGTCAAGTGGCCTTAGGAAGCATCACTATGAACAAGCTAGTGGAGGTGATGGAATTCCAGTTGAGCTATTTCAAATCCTAAAAGCTGATGCTATGAAAGTGCTGCACTCAATATGCCAGCAAATTTGGAAAACTCAGCAGGGGCCAGGGGACTGGGGAAGGTCAGTTTTCATTCCAATCCAAAGAAAGGCAATGCCAAAGAATGCTCAAACTACCACACAATTACACTCATATCACACGCTAGTAAAGTAATGCTCAAAATTATCTAAGCAAGGCTTCAACAATACCTGAACCGTGAACTTCCAGATGTTCAAGCTGGTTTCAGAAAAAGGTAGAGGAGCCAGAGATCAAATTGCCAACATCCATTGGTTCATCAAAAAAGCAGGAGAGTTCCAGAAAAACATCTATTTCTGCTTTATTGACTATGCCAAAGCCTTTGACTGTGGATCACAATAAACTGTAGAAAATTCTTCAAGAGATGTAAGTACCAGATCACCTGAGCTACCTCCTGAGTAATCTGCATGCAGGCCAGGAAGCAACAGTTAGAACTGGACATGGAACAACAGACTCCTTTTCTAAATAGGAAAAGGAGTATGTCAAGGCTGTATATTGTCACCCTGCTGACCTAACTTACATGCAGAGTACAATACGAGAAACACTGGGCTGGATGAAGCACAAGCTGGAATCAAGATTGCTGGGAGAAATATCAATAACCTCAGATATGCAGATGACACCACCTTATGGCAAAAAGTGAAGAACTAAAGAGCCTCTTGATGAAAGTGAAAGAGAAGAGCGAAAAAGTTGACTTAAAGCTCAACATTCAGGAAACAAAGATCATGGCATCCAGTCCCATCACTTCATGGGAAATAGATGGGAAACAGTGTCAGACTTTATTTTCTTGGGCTCCAAAATCACTGTGGCTGGTGACTGCAGCCATGAAATTAAACAATTCTTACTCCTGTAAGGAAAGTTATGACCAATCTAGACATCATATTAAAAAGCAGAGACGTGACTTTGCCAACAAAGGTCCGTCTAGTCAAGGCTATGGTTTTTCCAGTAGTCATGTATTGATGTGAGAGTTGGACTATAAAGAAAGCTGAGCCCAAAAGAATTGATGCTTTTGAACTGTGGTGTTGGAGAAGACTCTTGAGAGTCCCTTGGACTGCAAGAAGATCCAACCAGTCCATCCTAAAGGAAATCAGGCCTGAATATTCATTAGAAGGACTGATGTTGAAGCTGAAACTCCAATACTTTGGCCACCTGATGTGAAGAGCTGACTCATTTGAAAAGATCCTGATGCTGGGAAAGATTGAAGGCGGGAGGAGAAGGGGACAACAGAGGATAAGATGGTTGGATGGCATCATGGACTCAATGGACAAGAGTTTGAGTAAACTCCAGGAGTTGGTGATGGACAGGGAGGCCTGGCATGCTGCAGTCCATGGTGGGGCAGAGTCAGGCATGACTAAGTGACTGAACTGAACTGAACACCTGATCAATGGTGGGCATGAGCCCTATTTTACATACAGCAGAACCATTCAAGCTCCAGGGAGGGAGGAGACAGAGAATATAAAAAAGGAAAGCCAAGCCAAGTTGAGGCCATTCCTTGAAGGTCTGCTGGCCCTTCCCTTTCTGGAGTATACTATCTGTTGTCTGCTTAATAAAATCTTGAGAAGCAGGTGAGCTGTAACATTGGTCCATTGTTGCAAATCTTTGCTGTGATGAGACCAAACAGAGTGAAAGGAACACAGGCATCTGGCAAAATGATATGTGTCTGTCCTACCATGAAAAATCTGAAAATATAGCTAGCACATTTCATGTAGTAGGGCATCATTATAGATCTGGTAAATTTTTACAGTGCTTAGCAATGAAAGAACCATGTTGTGAGGTCTGACAATATACGTCAGCCTGTCAGTCAGTCAGTCAGTTCAGTCTGTAACAAGTATTAAAAGTTGTGCCTTATAACACATGTCACCATCATAAAATTTCTGTTCTTTTAATAGCCATATCTATGATCAGTCCACTTCCAATCAGTGACCAAAATCAGAGTAATAACTTATTTGAAGTATGTTTTTCTAGAACAGTCCTACATCTGTATATATTTACTAAGAAACTATCCCCCAAAGTATATTATTAATAATAATAATATTTTAATTTTATTCTTTCAGTTTGATCTTGCAGAGTTTTAACCCATTATCTCAGAAAAATCTCCAGAATTTGTAAAATGAATCAAATGTACTTAAGGAAACTTCTTTCCAAAGGACAACAAATGCTATCAAATCAATATAATAAAGTTGTTTCTTCATAAATTTAGACAATGTATCTGTTGATGGAAATTCTGCATATCCATTCAACTTCCCTTAATTGCTATCTAATCTGTCGCTTGGACTGCAAGGAGATCCAACCAGTCCATCCTAAAAGAGATCAGTCCTGGGTGTTCTTTGGAAGGAATGATGCTAAAGCTGAAACTCTAGTACTTTGGCCACCTCATGCGAAGAGTTGACTCATTGGAAAAGACCCTGATCCTGGGAGGGACTGGGGGCAAGAGGAGAAGGGGAGGACAGAGGATGAGATGGCTGGATGGCATCACTGACTCTATGGACATGAGTTTGGGTAAACTCTGGGAGTTGGTGATGGACAGGGAGGCCTGGTGTGTTGCAAGTCATGGAGTCGCAAAGAGTCAGACACAACTGAGCGACTGAACTGAACTGAACTGAATCTGTTCTTCTATATTAAAAATTAAATCAAATAATAATAACAATAATAAGACTATAGTCATTTCTGTGATATTCTTTTGATACTGAGTCTTAAAAAACAAAGACAGCTATTACAAAGATGTGAATTTTTTGCTTGTGCCTTTCAGTTCTTTTTATGCTGTATCTGAATAGATATTCTGCATAAGAAATATCCTAACTGATCTTTAGGAAATTGACATTTCAACAGCTGTATAATATTTATTTTTAACTACTTTATTGTTTTCAGATCAATATAGAATTGGCCATTTTTGTTCATGGTCATTATGTGAAATGATCCCTATTCATCTTGCCGCTATCTACATAATAAAGAAAAATATTATGCTATCTGCTTTGAGAAATTTTTTTCAAATGTCTTTTATATTTCCTTTATGGTTGGGTATAAATTGCAGTTGAGAACAAAGAAAACATTTACTTGGCATTCAGGAAAGATGAGAAATAATTCCAGACATGAGCATCTTCTTGTCAATATTCTGTCAATGCACTCTGGCTTGTTCTCTATCCTGTAACTGTTATTCCTATTTTTATCAGCATGCGTTTAATCAGGAATGTGCCTACCTTCTCAAATATAGTTCTTTCTTTCTCTCTGAATCACAAGGTTATCATTTAGTGGGATAATATGCAATATACAATTATTCAGGATGTTCACGGTAAGCCAGATATTAAGCAATTTGATAAATGCTATTTACAAAAGGAATGAAAGATATTTTGGAACTGAACAGAGACTGGGTTGGGCTCTGCCTCTTTCTCATCCATTCCAAAGAACCAAAGGGACAGAGCCACCTCTGGGCTGCAGGAACTTTAGAGTTTACAACAATCACATTCAGACAGTGAAGAAACTAGGACTCATAGCTAGACAATTTGGGACCTTTCCTTTAATATAAAATATAAGCTAGATGAAACATTCTGACTAGTTTAATCTAGTTAACTTTTTCATGCCAGTTAAGAAATCTACATAAAGGAGACATTTACTTTTAATAATTCCTAAACTACTCCTTCAGAGAGATAGTCTTTGGTTTATTCCCAGCTTGGATTGGTAAAAAGAGATTCCAGAGATAGGAAGGCTGTGTTGTCTAAAGGGAGAATTTTAAACAAATTTTAATTTAAATGGAGTATAGAAGCAGTCTTAGAAATGGTAGGTGTGTAAAATGCCATTATTGGTATTGTTGTTTAGTCGCTAAGTCACCTCTGACTTTTTTGAAACCCCATGAACTGTATAGACTGTCAGCCTTCTCTGTCTGCAGGATTTTGCAGGCAAGAATACTGGAGTGGGTTGCCATTTCCTTTCCAGGGAGTCTTCCTGACCCATGAATCGAACCCGCATCTCTTGCATTGCAGGCGGATTTTTACCACTGAGCCACTTGGGAAGCCCAAAATGCTAGTTAGTGGGAAATATATATTATAATCTAAAAAGAGACTTATATGTGAAAAGG
Source organism: Bos mutus (assembly GCF_027580195.1). Taxonomy (NCBI): domain Eukaryota; kingdom Metazoa; phylum Chordata; class Mammalia; order Artiodactyla; family Bovidae; genus Bos; species Bos mutus. The sequence goes on along the minus strand of NC_091639.1, from coordinate 28,270,948 downwards.
GACAATGAAATATAGATATATCATTTTATTTTCTGACACATTGGTCTATTATATTGGTGGTCTTACAAAAATGTTTCCATGTAAAAATAATCTAAATAAAATTATAGTTTAATTAAAGTATATACATGTGCATCACCACCCTTATGGCAGAAAGTGAAGAGGAACTAAAAAGCCTCTTGATGAAAGTGAAAGAGGAGAGTGAAAAAGTTGGCTTAAAGCTCAACATTCAGAAAACTAAGATCATGGCATCTGGTCCATCGCTTCATGGGAAATAGATGGGGAAACAGAGGAAACAGTGTCAGACTTTATTTGGGGGGCTCCAAAATCACTGCAGATAGTGACTGCAGCCATGAAATTAAAAGACAAGCTTACTCCTTGGAAGAAAAGTTATGACCAACCTAGATAACAGTGAAAAGCAGAGACGTTACTTTGCCAGCAAAGGTCCGTCTAGTCAAGGCTATGGTTTTTCCAGTAATCATGGATGTGAGAGTTGGACTGTGAAGAAGGCTGAGCGCCGAAGAATTGATGCTTTTCAACTGTGGTGTTGGAGAAGACTCTTGGGAGTCCCTTGGACTGCAAGGAGATCCAACCAGTCCATTCTAAAGAAGATCAGCCCTGGGATTTCTTTGGAAGGAATGATGCTGAAGCTGAAATAGTACTTTGGCCACCTGATGCAAAGAGTTGACTCATTGAAAAGACTCTGATGCTGGGAGGGATTGGGGGCAGGAGGAGAAGGGGACGACAGAGGATGAGATGGCTGGATGGCATCACTGACTCGATGGACATGAGTCTGAGTGAACTCCGGGAGTTGGTGAAGGACAGGGAGGCCTGGCGTGCTGCGATTCATGGGGTCGCAAAGAGTCAGACACGACTGAGCGACTGAACTGAAATGAACTGATGAACATCAAAGCAAAAAATTTCATATTTATTATTTGAACATTCCATAGTAAGCATGAATTTTTTGCTTCTGGGTTGTGTACATTAATCATATTCTTAACCATATCCATTTAAACACACTTTTGAATGTAGTTTTAAAAAGCATGATTTTGATTATTTTCAAAGTTGTTATTCTATGTTTAATAAATTAGACATTATTAAAATTTTTAGCTTTTCTATATATACCATATTTTTAATTGAGTAAATACTTTCCCTACAGATGCTGAGGTTCTTGATAAGTTCAAAAAAATTCTTCAAAATGGAGGATATTCTAAATTATCTTTTGTACACTGAAGTATGCAAATATTTCAGCAGAGATAGTTTTGAAGGTATCACTTGGGTTACCTACTTATGAAAAGACTTTTTTAACCAAAGCTTGTTAAATAAGTTGCTTCTACTAATGATGGTCTGCAATGGTTAGCCCTAATTAGAGGCTGCAAAAATTACAGACCATTCAAGTGAATTTAGTCCACTCAAGTAAAAATTATAAATTTATTTAAATAAAAATATGAGCTTAATTGAAAGATTACTTCTAAGCTCAATATATTCCCCAGGTACAATTAACAAAATATAGTATTAAATTTTGTACACATCTTGATCACTCACCACTCATTACTTTTTGTTTCTAACTTTCATTTGAAGTTCAAAACCTTTCTCTCTGCAATTTTTGTTTCCTCAAAATTGTGAAGGCAATCTTTAAAAAGTTGTAGAATAACAATATCCAACACCATTAAAATAAATGAAAGCAAAATTTAACAAATGATTAGAATGTGGAGAAAACGGAACACTTCTCCAAAATACAGTTAGTGGAAATGTAAATTAATTAGTGGAAATGTAAATTGGTGTAGCCGCTGTGAAAAACAGTATGGAAGTTCATCAAAAAACTAAAAATAGAACTACCATTTGCTCCAGCAATTCCACTCCTGGAGGTATATACCAGAAGAAGATGTAAACAGTAATTCAGAAAGCTACATGCACCCCAGTGTTCATAGCAGCATTTCTTACAATAGCCAATATATGAATGTAACCTATGTGTTCATCAGTAGATTAATGGATAAAGAAGATATGGTGTGTATATACAATGTAACATTACTCAGCCGTAAAATGTGGGTGCTCAGTAAAATGAGAAAGAGAAATACTCTATGTTATCATTTATTTGTGGAACCTAAAAAATAAAAGGAATGAATGTAACAAAACGGAAGCAGACTCACAGATACAGAAAGCAAACTAGTGGCTACCAGTGACAAGAACCAAGAGGTTCAGAACGGCTCAGAAGGGCGAGATAATGCTAGGGGGTTAAGAGATACAAACTACTATGTATAAAATGAATAAACTACAACGATTAATTGTACAACACAGGAGCATATAGACATTATTTTGTAGTATCTTTAAATGGAGTATAATCTATAAAAATATTGAATCCATAAAAATAGCAAATACATTGAACACCCAAACTAAATATAACATTGTAAATAAACTATACTTCAATAAAAAAATTTAAAAAGATAACACCTTTATGGTCTTCCTGGGTGTCACAGTGGTTAAGAAACTGCCTGGAAATGCAGGAAATGCAAGAGATGTAGATTCAATACAACCCCTGGGTCAGGAAGATCCCCTGGAGAAGGAAACAGCAACCCACTCCAGTATTCTTGCCTGGACAATCCCATGGACTAAGCCTGGCAGGCTACAATCCATGAGGTCACAAAGAGTTGGACATGACTAATTGACTGAGCACACACACACCTTTATAACAGTTTCAAAGCAAGGGGGTAATTCTTATGTTGATCTACAAAGTAATTTTTCAAAGCCTCAAACTTTTCTATATCCTAATTAATACTGGGCAGCAAAGAATGCATGTACTGTTTTACTTGATACATTTCTCACATTCAGTATCCATTGCATCACAAAATATTGCAATTCAGTTTATCTGTGTGTGTGTATAATAGTTGCTAACTACTCTGTCAAGCTACAGAGTGTTTAGCAAGTATTTTATTTTCAAATATGCTATTTGGATACATTATTTATTTCTGTATGAATATGACCATTTCCAGCTACATTTTAATTCCATACTTTCTCAATTTAGTGAGAATACTATTTTTACCATGACTATGTTCTAAATTTAGAAAAGAACAAAATTTATATTCCTATGATCACTCCAAAAATTTTTTCCAGTGATGCATTTCTAAACTTCACCTGTACTACTGTCCACAGTAGCAAAAAATCTTTCACCTTCAAAAAAATAAGCTTCCAAAGGATTTCTTTTGATTTCAAAATTTTTTTGAAAATGTTGAAAGTGAAAGTGAAGTTGCTCAGTCATGTCAGACTCTTTGCAACCCCATGGACTGTAGCCTACCAGGCTTCTCCATCCATGGGATTTTTCAGGCAAGAGTACTGGATTGGGTTGCCATTTCCTTCTCCAGGGGATCTTCCCGACCCAGGGATCGAAGCCGGGTATCCCGCATTGCGGGGAGATGATTTACCCTCTGAGCCACCAGGGAAGCCCCAAAATACTGAACTTTTCTTAAAATCAGTTGTTATTAGAATTAAACCTATTTTCAAAATAAGCATATGGTGACAATGACCCTAACATAAAACTTGGATTATTTAACTTTGAAAAATTCAACTACTGCTAGCGGAATTACCACACTAAATAACTTCATGATATATATTTAGACCAAAAAAAAAAACTTAGAATAAAAATTGAGTCATGATAAATTAGAAAGCAATCACTTGGTATAAATAAAACATCAAGCTTTACAAAATGATGTGTAAGCATACTTTCTCAAGTGGCAAGAAGTAAACTGCCATCTTTTGGTAAAATCTTTTCAAGTAACCTCAAACTTTTGAAGACTGCGATGTGACACAGTCTTTTCTTCTAGTGTTTAGAGATCCAGGACATCATGATGGCCTCTTTGGTGAGTGTCGTTTGTCCATATTCTCTGCAAGTTATACATCAATTCATATTCTTGAGGAACAGAAATTCAGTATTTATTTTTTCATTCATATTTTTTAGCTTGAGGAAGCAAAACTGGTTTATTACAGGATAAAAAGCAATACCAAAAAATTGAATGAATTATTTTAGGTTGACACATCATGCTTGCAAAACCTCAGTAAGTCATTTGGCCTATCCCGTGTTCTAGGCAGGGTTGCTCATCCTGCCCCTTGCATACATACATCTAACCTGTAAGTTCCCACCACGTTTTACTTTGGCAGAAGAATGGCATCCTGGAGACCAGGACTCTTACAGATTGCTGCCCTAGGGATAGCAAAGCTGTCTGTTACAGCCAGTGGCCCCGGGCACAAACTAGATTATCTCTTCACCAGTAAAGGAGACTAGAAGGTAGTTATCCCACCCCAATCCTGTCTATGGATATTTTATTTTATCTGTGCATCCCTTGCATTTTGTTTTTTAAAGTAAAATGCTAATTTAGATCTGTCTAGACAGATCAACAAAAAGAGAAAGGTTAGCCTTTATGCCGATCTTAGTTCCCTGACCAGGAACTGAACCCATGTCCACTGTAGTAGAAGCGCAGAGCCATAACCAAACCAACAGGGAATTCCCTTAATGCAACTATTAACAACAGAATATTCACATTTAACATTGAGGGACAAATGTTGAATTAGATGAGTTGTTGGAACAACAGGCATAAACTGAGGCTGTCCTTGGGAAACCCAGACATGTGCTCCCTTTTAGCTTTAGGACAAAATAAGATTGGGCACTTTCATTTTAAAAGGAGATAAAAGGTATAAATGCTATCAGTTTGGGTTCTTGTGAATGGTTTTATGTAAATTACCAGCTTAAAAGGAGTAGTCTTTTTTTTTTGTTTTCCAGACAAGACTAGCTCGCTCCGTTCTTCTTAGAGAGCCTCTAGAGAGAGGCATTGTTTCACAAGAAGTCCCTCAGTATCTCAGTGGCTACTGAAACCACATGCATAAGCAGAAGTCTAGGAGGCAGAACTCGGTGACCAAGACATTTTCTGAGTTTGCGTAGGCTGGCTCACAGATTCAGACTCGTATCTCAATAACTTTTATTTGTTTAGCCATAGAATCTGGGAACACTTTTTTTTTTTTTTTTTTAAGCAACACGAGAATAGAATCACGTGCAGACATAGATTTTCGTTCTGAGTATTTATCTGAAAATACCAAAAGAAGTTAATGAAGCAGCATGAAGCATAAACAAGTATGAAAGTGTAGTCACACAGCCATGTCTGACTCTTTGAGACCCATGGACTGTAGCCCACTGTACTCTGTCCATGGAATTCTCTAGGCAAGAATACTAGAGTCATTTCCTTCTCCAAGGGATCTTCTTGACCCAGGGACTGAACCTGAGTCTCCTGGATTGCAGGCAGATTCTTTACCATCTGTGCCACAAGGGATAGGATGAACTAAAATCAGGATTAAATAAAATTAAAATAAATAAATAAATAAAATCAGGATTGAGCATCTGTAGAAATGTGAAGTGTCTAGAAGTCAGACATTCTGAAAAGAGGCAGAGTGAATCTGGGAAAAGAGCATCTGGAATAAGAAGGTAAATCACTATTCAGTATAATGTGGTAAATGCAATCAAATAAGAAATTTTATTTGACTTGACAAAGATATCTGTGCTGCATTTGACGGGTGAATGATGTGAAAAGAATACAGAATATTCACCCAGCAGTAACAATTTCGATTTCACAGAGACACAAGTGCCCCAGTCTGTTTATCACTGTGTCTTTCTGCAGCTATTTCAGAGGATAATTTACACTGGTCTGTGGAATGATGAGCTTGCCAAAGACAACTTATATAAAAGAAAGCTTTTTCCCCTGATTTAACAGGGACAACTTGTAAGTATCTTATTATACAAACACAGTGTTCAGAGATGTAGTCAGATTCTATTATTTTAGGGAAGTGGAATGGGGGAGCAGGGTGGCAAGCCTGGGGGTTGAGTGTTCCCATTTAACTAGGGGTTATCAGGAAATGAGCACCCCACATCCCCCTTCTCTGCAGGCTCTCACTCTTGATTTCATACTGTGACCATTACGTCTTTCAGTCACAGTGCTAATACAATAATGTTAACATCTCATCTTTAAGGATGATGAAATTGCTGTGAATGCCAAGAAGGTTTCAGAGTAAGTGCCACACTCCAGCTGCGCACTGTCTACCTCCACTTCCGGTTGTGTGCAGCACATTAAGAGAGAGAGAGATAAGTATTTGCTTCTTCTGGTAAACCCTTCCCTGCAATTGTCTATTACTCATTTCTTATTATCTCTGAAAGTATAAATGGATGATTATTCTTGAGCTGACAGTTATTGCTCAGGTCTTTTGCTCCTGAAGGAAAAATATTGCTGGCTGCCTTTGTTTTGCAGATGAACCTTCTAAGAATTTCATTAACATTGGAAGAAAGAAGTCTAGATAGATCTATTGATAGATGGATAGATGATGATGATAGATAGATAGATAATAGATAGTTGATAGATACGTGATAAGTATATACATATATGATAGCCATATTTTTTGAATGTACCATGACAACTCCAATTTGCATTTACTAGATAGACGAAGATCCTAGAAGATGTTTTAGAAAAAAATTACTCAGTTGGCTCCATAGAGTGCAAAAAACTGAGGTATGGTGAGTTCTGTGTATTCATTAAGCCAGTAAAGTGGCCATTTCTTGGATTTAGCTCTCTGAAGCTTAGAGCCTGCCTAGGAGCAGGGGTTGCTAAGGATTTACTTTCCAGCTCTATGCAGACCAAGATGTTTTTTGTGAGTACGGAGGGTAGGGTTGATAAATAGGGCAGAGAAGAGAAAACAGATGACTGATAGACTGGGGTTCTTTGGAGAAGGTGACGACACCCCACTCCAGTACTCTTGCCTGGAAAGTCCCATGGACGGAGGAGCCTGGTAGGCTGCAGTCCATGGCGTCGCTAAGAGTCGGACACGACTGAGTGACTTCACTTTTACTTTTCACTTTCATGCATTGGAGAAGGAAATGGCAACCCACTCCAGTGTTCTTGCCTGGAGAATCCCAGGGATGGGGGAGCCTGGTAGGCTGCTGTCTGTGGGGTCGCACAGAGTCGGACACGACTGAAGTGACTTAGCAGCAGGGTTCTTTGGGTAGCCTCTTGCTCTCACAGTTTCCCATGCATGGCCTGAGAGAGGAGCATAGGTGATGCAAACCTGTCTCCTCTCCACTGAGTTTCCTATTTAGCACTTCACCAGTCCAGCATTTATGCCATTTTGGCACAGTTCTTTCAAAATTCTTCTTATTACCCAATTTTCACAGGCTGACATCAGTCTTTCAAAGAATGGGCAGCTTAGGTAATGGTAGCTGTTAGTGCCTATTTATCTTAGGTCTCCGCCATCTCCTCTCTTCTTCACACAGATCTTAGCTGGGAAACATGACTACCTTGATGAAAGGAAGAGAACAGTCATCTTCTGTCTGTGATATCTCTGTCCTACAATGTAGTTTAAAATGTAAGATAAGGTACAGTGGAAGTGATACACAGATTCAAGGGATTAGATCTGATAGAGTGCCTGAAGGACTATGGATGGAGTTCATAACATTGTACAGGAAGCAGTGATCAAGACCATCCCCAAGAAAAAGAAATGTACAAAGGCCAAATGGTTGTCTAAGGAGGCCTTACAAATAGCTGAGAAAAGAAGAGAAGCTAAAGCCAAAGAAGAAAAGGAAAGATATACTCATCTGAATGCAGAGTTCCAAAGAAAAGCAAGGAGAGATAAGAAAGCCTTCCTCAGTGATCAATGCAAAGAAATAGAGGAAAATAATCAAATGAGAAAGACTAGAGTTCTCTTCAAGAAAATTAAAGATACCAAGGAAATATTTCATGCTAAGATGGGCACAATAAAGGACAAAAATGGTATGGACATCACAAGAGCAGAAGATATTAAGAAGACATGGCAAGAATATACAGAAGAACTATACAAAAAAGAGCTTCATGACCCAGATAACAACAATGGTGTGATCACTCACCTAGAATCAGACATCCTAGAACGCAAAGTCAAGTGGGCCTTAGGAAGCATCACTATGAACAAAGCTAGTAGAGGTGATGGAATTCCAGTTGAGCTATTTCAAGTCCTAAAAGACGATGCTGTGAAAGTTCTACACTCAATATGGCAGCAAATTTGGAACACTCAGCAGTGGCCACAGAACTGGAAAAGGTCAGTTTTCATTCCAATCCCAAAGAAAGGCAATGCCAAAGAATGCTTAAACTACCGCACAATTGCACTCATCTCACATGCTAGCAAAGTAATGCTCAAAATTCCCCAAGCCAGGTTTCAACAGTACGTGAACTGTGAACTTAGAAAAGGCAGAGGAACCAGAGATCAAATTGCCAACATCCGCTGGATCATCGAAAAAGCAAGAGAGTTCCAGAAAAACATCTATTTCTGCTTTATTGACTACGCCAAAGCCTTTGACTGTGTGGAACACAACAAACTGTGGAAAATTCTTCAAGAGATGGGAACACCAGACCACATGACCTGCCTCTTGAGAAATACGTATGTAGTTCAAGAAACAACAGTTAGAACTGGACATGGAACAACAGACTGGTTCCAAATCGGAAAAGGAGTACGTCAAGGCTGTATATTGTCACCCCACTTATTTAAATTAAATGCAGACTACATTGCGTGAAACATCAGGCTGGAGGAAGCACAAGCTGAAATCAAAATTGCTGGGAAAAATATCAATAACCTCAGATATTCAGATGACACCACCCTATGGCAGAAAGCGAAGAAGAATTAAAGAGCCTCATGATGAAAGTGAAAGAGGAGAGTGAAAAAGCTGGCTTAAAGCTCAACATTCAGAAAACTAAGATCAGGCAAATGGTCCCATCACTTCATGGCAAATAGATGGGAAAAGAATGGAAACAGTGAGAGACTTTATTTTATTGGGCTCCAAATGACTGCAGATGGTGATTGCAGCCATGAAATTAAGACATTTGTTCCTTGGAAGAAAAGCTATGAAAAACATAGACAGCATATTAAAAAGCAGAGACATTACTTTGCCAAAAAAGGTCCATCTAGTCAAAGCTTTGGTTTGTCCAGTAGTCATGTATGGAAAAACATGACCTGAGTGTCAAAGAATTGATGCTTTTGAAGTGTGGTGTTGGAAAAGACTCCTGATAGTCCCTTGGACTGCAAGGTGATCAAACCAGTCCATCCTAAGGGAAATCAGTCCTGAATACTCATTGGAAAGACTGATGCTAGAGCTGAAACTCCAATACTTTGGCCACCTGATGTGAAGAACTGACTCATTGGAAAAACCCTGATGCTGGGAAAGATTGAATGTGGCGACAGAGAATGAGATGGTTGGATGGCATCACCAACTCAATGGACATGAGTTTGAGTAAGCTCCAGGAGTTGGTGATGGACAGGGAAGCCTGGCATGCTGCAGTCCATTGGGTTGCAAAGAGTCAGACACAACTAAGTGATTGAACTGAACCGAACTGAAAGTACCAATAGGAAGAAGCTGACCGTTAAAAAAGCAACTCTTTTTATATGAAGAATCCACTGTCTATTACCAAGGAGATATCTTTTTCTCAAAGAATGCCCTTTCTTCTCTAAGTCATATCTGTTTAATGAATACTATGACTTCACTGATCTATGTGTGACTATTTCATAATTATTATTGATGTCAGGTCTCTATGTTCAAGAAAGTTGTCCTGAAATGCACCTACCCCAGTACCCTTGGTATTGAAATGTTCAGTGAGACTCCATCAGTGATTCCACTGATTTCTGCCTAGACTCTTCCATTAAGAAATCCTCTTGCAGCATGGATCATATCCATTTATGTTGCTCTCTCAGCATGCCTGCTACTCCAAGTCCCAATTCATACCCTGCCTACTTTCTGTTTAGGATGAAGGTGTTGAACATCCTGAAGAATTTCCCAAGTAACTCTGATTCAAGTCTAATAAAAACCTTTCCTTGATACCCTTACCCATCTCCTTAAATTGTGCCATGAGAAAATACATTCAAAGAAAACTCATTGCAATATTAAATCAGAGTATGTGGTTTAGAGAGAGTCTACAGTAACAACAGGCAATAATGGGAAAAGGGCATTCTTGAAGAATTCACCGTGTTGTAGGCAAGCAAGATTTGTCCAAAAGGGATATGAATAACATAAGGACCTGCAGGGTGGCTGCTCTTATGTGGAAAGAAATGCTTTACTGAGTTGCAACCTACAATTGCAAGCTTTCTTTAGTCTCCAAGAGAACCAGACATCCTCTCCTTCCCAGAATCTGGTTGACAAAGCAGCCAATTCAGTCAGTGCTTTAAGAATAAATTTTATTCTTATTAGTGAGTTAAGTATTTACTTCATTTTCTTTAGATATTCACCTCTTGCCAGTTATTAAATATGGAATTCCTCAAGGATTAATCCAAGATCATCTTCTATTTTATTCCAATCCATAATTCCCACTGAGCAGGCATTGAGATATTCCATATGCAAACCTAATCAGCACAGATTTCTCTCAGCTCCAGGATTTAACATGTGATTTTTGTCCTAAATTGAATTCTACTTTCATATTTCCATTTTCATGAATGGTGTCACTTTTCATCTAGTAGTGAAAGTGAGAATCCAGGAGGCTTCCATCATCCCAAAGTCAAGCTGATTTTACTTCTAAAATTATCTGTTGAGTCTTCCTATGCTCCTTCTCCTTGCCTCTGGGAACTCAGGATTTCTTCACTTCAATGTAGAAGCAGTTTAGTTCTCTACTTTCTACTCAGTCCCAAGCCTACTCTACATGTTCTAGTAAATATTAGCCTCTGATTAATTTTTTTTTTAATTACTTACTCTAGACTCACTGGAAGAGCCAACTCACTGGAAAAGATCTTAATGCTGGGAAAGATTAAGGGCAAAGGAGAAGAGAGCAACAGAGGATGAGATGGTTGGATGGCATCACTGACTCAATGGACAGGAGTTTGAGAAAACTCCAGGAGATAGTGAAGGACAGGGAAGCCCGGTGTGCTACAGTCCATGGTGTCACGACATTACTTAGAGTCAGACATGACTTAGCAACTGAACAAGAAAAACACTGTAGGTTGCCCAACCTCCAGATCTAATGACTGATGGCCTGAGGTGGAGCTGATGTAATAATAATAGAAATAAAATGCTCAGTAAATACAGTGTGTTTGGATCATCTCCAAACAATCCCTCCACCCCTTGTGTGGAAAAATTGTTTTCCACAAAACTGGTCCCTAATGCCAAAAAGGTTGGGAACTGCTGCCTAGACCATATTCATTAGAAATCAAAAAACCTTTCAGAGATATATGAGTTTTTTACCTGTTCAATTATATCTGTTTCTGTCAATAGAAGGGAGTAGTATCAAAATTTAATTTTCTTCTATTTTAAATGGCATCACCATGCCCTATTAGATTTGAAGTGGATTTTTTCTTTATACACTTGTAAAATTTTGTATGTATATATGTTTATGTACATATGTTTTGCACAACTGAACAAGATTTCATTTTTCTTTCAGTATGATTAGTGAATGTTCCCTTTTCTCTGTGTATACCTAAATTATATATATTTTAAAACATTTAACAGAAAATGAGTTGATGACTTTAACATTTATAATTTATTATCTATAGTTTCAAACATGTGATTTGGTAACTATATGGAAAATGGAACAGGATTGTTTCTCATGGTACAGACTGAGAGTCTGCAGGTATTTCATAAATTATATGAAGTACAAGTAAAGGGTTGATGAGTTTAGTGTGGTAAGAAATAGGCAGTTAGGTAAGTTACCAATTGTTCTTCTAATTATTTGAGCAAAATTTCCTGAAAATATGAATATGAAGACTTGTTAGAGGGATGAAAAAGAGAGATGAATAGAGAAAGGTCATTCTAACATAAAATCTAGTTTGGGAAAAGCCTTAGAGATGCCAGTGAGATGAACAATTGAAAAGGGAATAGAGCAGCATTGTTTGGGAAGGAAAAAGCAAACTCAGCTCTAGCATGATGTATGTAGTATAGTTTGATGATGCCACAAAAAGAATATTCTCCCTCCTGCTTTTGTTAGCCTGCAATGTGTCCACATTTTATGTGGTTCATCAATACAGCCTGTCCTTCTGTTTTCATTAAAAATTATGGTCCATACTATATATGGTGGTAAGCTTTCACTACTGTTTGGGAGATTTTTTTTCTGTTTTCATAAAGAGCATCAAATCCTCCCCAAAGCCTCATATTTATCTTAACTATAAAGATACTCATGGAAGGTAAATCTTCATTTTGTGAGTAGAAACACAGCCTCTTCTGAACTTCAAACACTAAAATACCCGCAAGGGACAATGATTATTATACAGTGCAAGAATCACACAGCATTTCAATCTGATTCCTCAAACCCAGATTTAAAGGAGCCTTTTAAATATCGCTGGTTAAGAAGTTACTAGGAGAGTGACTCAAGTTTACATAATCCAGGTTGATTGACTCAATTTTAACTTAAAGGGAAGAGATTAGTTCTAAAATGGCAGTATTATTCATAATAGTCCAAAACTCGAAATAACTCAAACATTCATCAGCTCTTGAATAGGTAAATAAATGTGGTATTGACTGTGTGGATCACAATAAATTGTGGAAAATTCTGAAAGAGATGGGAATACCAGACCACCTGACCTGCTTCTTGAGAAACCTATGTGCAGGTCAGAAAGCAACAGTTAGAACTGGACATGGAACAACAGACTGGTTCCAAATAGGAAAAGATATAGGTCAAGGCTGTATATTGTCACCCTGCTTATTTAACTTATATGCAGAGTACATCATGAGAAATGCTGGGCTGGAGGAAGCACAAGCTGGAATCAAGATTGCTGGGAGAAATATCAATAACCTCAGATAGGCAGATGATACCACCCTTATGGCAGAAAGTGAAGAAGAACTAAAGAGCCTCTTGATGAAAGTGAAAGAGGAGAGTGAAAAAGTTGGCTTAAAACTTAACATTCAGAAGACTAAGATCATGGCCTCTGGTCCCATCACTTCATGGCAAATAGATGGGGAAACAGTGGAAACAGTGGCAGACTTTATTTTGGGGGGCTCCAAAATCACTGCAGATGGTGATTACAGCCTTGAAATTAAAAAATGCTTACTCCTTGCAAGGAAAGTTATGACCAACCTAGACAGCATATTGAAAAGCGGAGACATTACTTTGCCAACAAAGGTCTGTCTAGTGAAGGCTATGGTTTTTCCAGTTGTCATGTATGGATGTGAGAGTTGGACTGTGAAGAAAGCTGAGCACCGAAGAATTGACGCTTATTGAACTGTGGTGTTGGAGAAGACTCTTGAGAGTCCCTTGGACTGCAAGGAGATCCAGCCAGTCCATCCTAAAGGAAATCGGTCCTAGGTGTTCATTGGAAGGACTGATGTTGAAGCTGAAACCAATATTTTGGCCACCTGCTACAAAGAGCTGACTCATTTGAAAAGACCCTGATGCTGAGAAAGTTTGAGGGCGGGAGGAGAAGGGGACAACAGAGGATGAGACGCTTGGATGGCATCACTGATTCAATGGACATGGGTTTGGGTAGACTCTGGGAGTTGGTGGTGGACAGGGAGGCCTGGAGTGCTGCCGTTCATGGGGTGGCAAAGAGTCGGACACAACTGAGCAACTGAACTGAACTGAACCATATAATGGAACAGTGGTGGTGATGGCTTAGTTGCTAAGTTGTGTCTGACTCTTGCAATGCCATGGACTGTAGTCCACCAGGCTCTTCTATCCATTGGATTTCCCAGGCAAGAATGCTATTCATCAGTAAAAAGAAATGCAGTACTAATAATGCTATACCATGATGAACCTTGAAAAGAGTATGAAAGAAGCCAGTCACAAAAGACCACAGTCATATGATTCCATTTCTGCGTTCAGAATAGGCTAATCAACAGAGGCAGAAAGTACATTAGTGGGTGTCTAAGGCTGCAGGGGTGGCTGGGGTGTGAGGAGTGACTTCTGATCTGTATTGTGTTTCTTTATGGGGTAATGGAAATGTTCTAAAATTGATTGTCATAATGGTTGCACAATTCTGTGAATACACTAAAACCCAGTAAATTGTAGAATTAAAATATTTGAATTGTAAGATGTGTAATTATGTTTTAATAAAGCCATTTTTAAAGAAAAGAATAGACAATTTGGTTAAAAATAACTCTATACTGAAACTTTGATGAAGATGCTGTATAAATTCAAAAAAAAAATAAAAGACTGAGATGAATCTAAGTAACTGAATGCTTTAGATAAATGTAGCATGGAAAATACTTGCTATATTGGATATTTTAAAATTTTCTGTTTCATCTTAAATGTGTAAACAGTGGCCCAATGCATATTGAATCTGTTAATAAAGTACACTAGGGAAAGGGCCATATAATACTTGGCAAACATCAAATTTCTGATTACAGTTAATCAGCCTTATAATAGTAGAAATTAAATGTTACAAAGCTGGAATACAATAGCAGCAGACCAGGCTTATTAGAGACCAGTCATATTAAACAACTTACTTCCTCTTCTCTGAAAGGCCCATTTACCACCAACAAAATTTCTTCCAGCAATATATTTTTTCTTATCTAATTATCTTTAATAATTTCAAAAGACTACCAATTTTCTTCTTTTGGTTTTTTAAAAAATAAATCTTATTTGTTTTGATCCTTAATCTTAAGAATATTTTAACTCTAGATTTTAGTCTAAGAGGCTATGCCTGAGCATAGCATTTTTAAGTTCAGGAAAGTAACTCAGACTGTACAGACACTATTCAGATGAAATAAAAGTAAAGAATGAAGAATAAATGGGCCATTCAACAGTCCTTTTACATCAGCAGGTGTTTCTCCCCCCCAAGAATGGCTATAAAATCAGACAAAAATTCCGAAATTGCTCTGTAACTCTTTAGGGTTTGAGGGAGAGATACTAAGGTGGGTGATTAAAATGATTTCAGGGTTTCATGGAATGAATTAGGCTTAGGGCTGTTTGATTTTAAGTTTGAAAATCCTAGCTCCTCTAGAATCAGAGAGTACTATGACTGAAATGAATTTCTAAATGCATCCCTTTATTTAAGAGATGACAGATGAATACAATCATTGAGTCCTCTTCTCCAGAGTTGTCCAGTTCTGACTCAGAGGTCACTAACCATTCCACTGCACAGTGCCAAGGACAACAATTCTCTACCTTGTAGAGTGTACAATGCATCTTATATTCTTATATTCTTTTATCCTAATAGGAACCTTCCATAGTCGATTGGGAACCAAAGAGATGGGGAAGTGGAATCTCAGGGATGTTGACTGTAGAAGTTACTCCTTAGACATGTGTCTTCTGACTTCCAGCAAGATCTCTTTCACTGGAGTTGTTTCCTAAAACACATGTTGTTGTTCCGTTGTTCAGTCATGTCCAACTCTCTGCAACCCCATGGACTGCCGCACACCAGGCTTCTTTGTCTTTCACTATCTCCTGGAGTTTGCTCAAACTCATGTCCATTGAATAGATTATATCATTCAACCATCTCATCCTCTGTCGCCCCCTTTTCCTCCTGCTCTCAATCTTCCCCAGCATCAGGGTCTTTAATGAGTCAGCTCTTCACGTCAGCTGGCGAAAGTATTGGAGCTTCAGCTTCAGCATCAGTCCTTCCAATGAATATTCAGGTTTGATTTCCTTTAGGATGGACTGGTTTGATCTCCTTACAGTCCAAGGGACTCTTGTCTTCTCCAACACCACAGCTCAAAAGCATTAATTCTTCAGTGCTCAGCCTTCTTTATGGTTGAACTGTCATATCCATACATGACTGCTGGAAAAACCATAGCTTTGACTACACTGATCTTTGTCAGCAATGTGGTATCTCTGCTTTTTAATATGCTATCTAGGTTGGTCATAGTCTTTCTTCCAAGGAGCAAACATCTTTTAATTTCATGGCTGCAGTCACCATTTGCAGTGATTTTGGAGCCCAAGAAAATAAAGTCTGTTACTGTTTCCATTTTTTCTCTATCTACTTGCCATGAAGTGATGAACCAGAGATCAAATTGCCAACATCTGCTGGATTATGGAAAAAGCAAGAGAGTTCCAGAAAAACATCTATTTCTGCTTTATTGACTATGCCAAAGCTTTTGACTGTGTGGATCACAATAAACTGTGGAAAATTCTGAAAGAGATGGGAATACCAGACCACCTGATCTGCCTCTTGAGAAATCTGTATGCAGGTCAGGAAGCAACATTTAGAACTGGACATGGAACAACAGACTGGTTCCAAATAGGAAAAGAAGTTTGTCAAGGCTATATATTGTCACCCTGTTTATTTAACTTATGTGCAGAGTACATCATGAGAAATACTGGACTGGAAGAAACACAAGCTGGAATCAAGATTGCTGGGAGAAATATCAATAACTTCAGATATGCAGATGACACCACCTTTATGGCAGAAAGTGAAGAGGAACTAAAAAGCCTCTTGATGAAAGTGAAAGTGGAGAGTGAAAAAGTTGGCTTAAAGCTCAACATTCAGAAAACGAAGATAATGGCATCCAGTCCCATCACTTCATGGGAAATAGATGGGGAAACAGTGGCAGACTTTATTTTTCTGGGCTCCAAAATCACTACAGATGGTGACTGCAGCCATGAAATTAAAAGACGCTTACTCCTTGGAAGGAAAGTTATGACCAACCTAGATAGCATATTCAAAAGCAGAGACATTACTCTGCCAACAAAAGTCTGTCTAGTCAAGGCTATGGTTTTTCCAGTGGTCATGTATGGATGTGAGAGTTGGACTGTGAAGAAGGCTGAGTGCAGAAGAATTGATGGTTTTGAACTGTGGTGTTGGAGAAGGCTCTTGAGAGTCCCTTGGACTGCAAGGAGATCCAACCAGTCCATTCTGAAGGAGATCAGTCCTGGGTGTTCTTTGGAAGGACTGATGCTAAAGCTGAAACTCCAGTACTTTGGCCACCTTATGCAAAGAGTTGACTCATTGGAAAAGACTCTGATACTGGGAGGGATTGGGGGCAGAAGGAGAAGGGGACGACAAAGGATGAGATGGCTGGATGGCATCACTGGCTCGATGGACGTGAGTCTGAGTGAACTCCAGGAGTTGGTGATGGACAGGGAGGCCTGGCATGCTGTGATTCATGGGGTCGCAAAGAGTCGGACACGACTGAGTGACTGCTCTGATCTGATCTGATCTGATCTGATGGGACCAGATGCCATAATCTTCATTTTTTGATTGATGAGTTTTAAGCTAGCTTTTTCACTCTCCTCTTTCACCTTCATCAAGAGGCTTTTGAGTTCCTCTTCACTTTCTGCCAAGAAGATGGTGTCATCTGCATATCTGAGGTTATTTCTCCTGGCAATCTTGATTCCAGTTTGTGCTTCATCTAGTCCAGAATTTCACATGATGTACTCTGCATATAAGTTAAATAAGCGGGATGACAATGTACAGCCTTAACATACTCCTTTCCCGATTTGAAACCAGTGTGTTGTTCCATGCCCGGTTCTAACTGCTGCTTCTTGACCTGCATACAGGTTTCTTAGGAGGCAGATAAGGCAGTCTAGTGGCAGCTTCCCTTGTAGCTCAGTCAATAAACAATCTGCCTGCAATGCAGGAGACCTGGGTTCGATTCCTGGGTTGGGAAGATCCCCTGGAGAAAGAAATGGAGACCCACTCCAGGATTCTTGCCTGGAGAATCCCATGGACAGAGGAACCTAGAGGGCTACAGTCCATGGGGTCACAAGAGTTGGACA
Source organism: Bos mutus (assembly GCF_027580195.1). NCBI lineage: Eukaryota > Metazoa > Chordata > Mammalia > Artiodactyla > Bovidae > Bos > Bos mutus. The sequence goes on along the minus strand of NC_091639.1, from coordinate 28,253,330 downwards.
CAACTTAGAGACTAAACCACCACAAGGTGGTCTAGTATCCCCATATCTTTAAGAGTTTTCCATAGTTTGTTGTGATCCACACAGTTAAAGGCTTTAGTGTAGTCAAGCAGAAGATGTTTTTCTGAAATTCTCTTGCTTTTTCTATGATCCAGCAGATGTTGGCAATTGGATCTCTGGTTCCTCTGCCTTTTCTAAATCCAGCTTGTACATCTGGAAGTTCTCAGTTCATGTACTGTTGAAGGTTAACTTGAAGGATTTCGAGCATTTCCTTGCTGGCATGTGATATGAGTGCAATTGTGTGGTAGTTTGAACACTGGCTCAGGAAAATCAAAGGTAAGGTGATAAAGTACACACATTCTAAAGCACTGGGTTTGGTTTAAAGCAAATTTTGACCTGATTTTTTTTTTCTTTTAAGGTTTTTTGTTATTGTTGTGATTGGTTTTCTTTTGTATCTGAGATATTTAGAAAAATAGCAATGACTTCACTTTTCAGATGGAAGAGGTTGAGCATTCATTTAAGAACAACAGATACAGACACCAACCTTCCCATGAAAACTGAACTCAAACTGGATTTGGATCATGTTTTGGATTTGGTTTCCATTGCTTCTCCTAAGAAAGGTCATGTGATGACATTTACTCATAAATATTTATTTGCTGTGCTAGTCCTAGATATATAACAGGGTGACTGAGTTACAGTCCTCACTACGGGAATTTTGATTGTGTTTGCAGACACAGAAAAACTGAGTAAGACAGAATACACAAAACGTTATTTCCTTGAGGGTCTCAGTGCTTAATGGTGCTCACACTTGAGTCTGTAATGAGTTCACTAATCCGTAGCCTCTGGTAAGAAAAAAGATGCAGCCTTTTTTCCACATTTTGGTTGGTTCCTGCTAGCTATAGGCGAAAGATCATGCCAAGTTCTTGCCTTGGAGGAAAACACACCTTTAGAGTCCTGTGCTAAGAGAGGATGAATGTAAACTGGTTTAACTGAGGTAATGGCTAATTTCCTCCCAGCTGCAGAGGCCTCTGATTAACAACTGACTGGCAATTGTTTCCTTTGTTTATAAATAAAAGGGTAAGACAATGCCTTGTGTTCAAAGGAGGTGGAAGCTAAAATCCTGTCACACACACTGCCTCCTGATGGCCTCGCAGTGGAGTGAGAAATAGATGTTATGCAATAAAAAATAACTTTAAAAAGCATGCTTTCATCTGAAAAAGAGCCTGAGTTCTAAATTTTAACTTTAAAAATCAAGTTTTTACTTTTTCAAAGTTTTCTCCATCTTTCACTAGAAGTTTACTATGACCCTTCTATGTGTCAGATGCTGATTCAGGTGCCAGGAATATGGTACACTCCTCATCCTCCAAGAATAACAGAAAAAGCACAGGGGCCACAGCACAAGTCAATCAGGTGTTATGTGATGTAGGTCATTTTCTCTGATTCTAATGCTTTACTCTTAAAATTGTAGATAGGGAAATGTAATTCCAGCTCTGGAGAGAAAGTGAAGTTGCTCAGTCGTGTCCGATTCTTTGTGACCCCATGGACTGTAGCCTACCACACTTCTTTGTCCATGGGATTTTCCAGGCAAGAGTACTGGAGTAGGTTGCCATTTCCTTCCCCAGAGGATCTTCCCAATCCAGGAATCGAATCTGGGTCTCCCACACTGTAGGCAGACGCTTTACCATCTGAGCCACCAGGGCAGTTACACATGTATATTAGTGACTATAAATACAAAATTGACCACAGAATTATACATACACATACCTATCAAGAATAAGATGCTTGGTCTTACTCCTCCTCAGTCTTGTCTATAGGAATAAATATGTTTTACAATATTACTTAAACATAAATTTGGTAAAATTGAAATATACTTAGTGTTTGCTTCATGTCAATGTATGATTTCTCTGACTGACTATGGGACAAAAAAAAATATGCCTGAACTGTGAGAGTGAGAAATATCATAGCAAGTAAGTCATCTCATCTCTTATTAGTTGTCTAGCCATAGAAAGATCACTAAATCCTAGCTCTAAAATGAGATGAATGTTTATTTTAGAGGAGAAAGTAGTAATATAGATTAAATAATATTATCGTAATAAGTTTCCTAATATAAATCTGTTTGATGGTACATAATTTGGGGATATATTGAATGGTATATTAAAATATATAAAAACTACAAAATAGCATCACTAATGAGGATAAAAACGGGTCAAAGTATCCATGCATGTTATTTTGGAAATGTCTTTTTGCTGCTGTCTTGTTTGAAGTGAACAAAAAGAATTAATGCATTTCTGAGCTAACCTTGTCTTCTTTCAAGAGAAGGTAAGCGTATTTTCTCCTAACCATCATCAGACAACTTTGTGGGCTCTGGCATTTTTTCTGCTTCAAAGCAAACCTGTCATGTTACAATACTGAGTGCTTACATCAATAGTTTTTTCCTTCAGATATAGAAAAAGAATAAAAGAAAGAAAACCAAAATGGCAAGCATAATCATAACTAAGAGTTTATAAACTATGTCTTTCCTGGTTAGTCGTTTATCATAAGTGAGTGATTGGCTATGATGGTTTCCTGTTACATAATCTTCCAAGTTTGGAATCTTCTGTCATTTAAAGAATAACTAATTTTAAACATGATCTAATGATATAGGAGAAAGAAATTAGTCCAGAAAAAGCAAGAAGCATAATTCATCCAACCACAGAGCCTCTCTGATGTGATCCCCATAGTTAAGCATATTAACATTGATCCAACTGCATTTAATCAGAGCTCAGCAATGCCAGCAATCCAATTAAGCTCAGGATTCTATAAAAGCTAAATTTTATTAATTAAATGACATTTAAAGTTGCTTTATTTTGTTCTTTACTTCCTTTTTAAGGAAGAACAGATTGCAGACTTGGAGGTTTTCCAATAATTCAGAATATTCAATGTCAAATAAGTTGTTACCTACTGACAGAAAAAGACTTAACACTGAGTGCAGTCTAACATTTTAAAACATGCTTTAAAATAATTAAATACCACATATAGTGTGCTTTAAAGAATCAATTAAAGTTAGATGTTTTTTATTATATCATAAGCCTAATTAGTATAAAAATGTATTCTAGGGTTTAGGAATTATAGTTAAGTTATTCTTTATTCTATTTTAAACAAGAGTTAATAACATAATAATGTAGTATGATTTGTATTATAAACAAGTGATACATACATATATTATTTCATAGTCTATTTTATATTTTAAGATGACAAAACAAAAGCACATTTTCTACCTGTGCAAGTAGCTTCAAAACTTAGAGGAAATGGACACAACAGAGTCCTATTGTGAAAAGTTTTCTAATGAGCAATCTTTATCCTTTGCAGATTCCAGAAACAAATGTTTCATGTCACTGTATAATCTCTCTGAATGACTATGGGACAAAAAAATATGCCTGGTCTGTGAGAGTGAGAAAATCATAGCAAGTAAATCTAAGTCATCTCTTATTAGTTGTCTAGCCATAGAAAACCCACTCCAGTGTTCTTGCCTGGAGAATCCTAGGGACGGCGGAGCCTGGTGGGCTGCTGTCTATGGGGTTGCACAGAGTCGGACACGACTAAAGCGACTTAGCAGTAGCAGCAGCAGCAGCAGCTACAGAAAGATCACTAAATCCTAGCTCTAAAATGAGATGAATGCTTATTTTAGAGGAGAGAGTAGTAATATAGATTAAATGATATTATCATATTAAGTTTCCTGATATAAACCTGTCTGATGGTATATAATTTGGGAATATATTGAATGATACATTAAAATATATAAAAACTACAAAATAGTTTTATTAAAGGAGAAACTGACAGCCCATTAATCAATCACCTGTCTGTCCAAGGAAGCGATAGAGATGTTGAGGGGAGAGGAGGAGAATTATCTCAGATCTGAGGTCCCAATAAGATGAGGATCTAAAATTATTTATATTGCTAAGGTCATCAAGACAAAAAGTGATACTATACTCAGAAGATCTCTTAATTGTAATAAAATATTCAGGGAGATTTTTGATACCTAACTCCTAGTTAGCTCTGTGCTTTAGAAAAATAGGCTAGGGTTCTAAGGCTAGAATGACTATGCTGGACCTTCTATAAACTACTTCGCAGTTACAATTATTAGTCACCTAGTTTTGTGACTTGCTTTATACAGAAATGGCAATTCACAATTTATCTAAAATACTCTGTAGTTAATCTTATAGATGGTTATAGATGACTTTGGACATGATTAAAATGACCCTAAACATCTTCAGGACTACAGGACTAGCTGCAGAGTAGGGGGAAAGGGCATTTCAAATATAATTCCATTTCTTTTCTTTTGACAGATAAGATTTCATTAGATTCACTAAAATGGGGTTATGCCTGTATTTACATGATGGAATTTGTAATGGAAAGCCTAAGATACAATGCAAGCTTTACTTTTTCCATCTTTTTTTTTTTTATACATCCATTGTAACTGAATGAAATTTGCTATGTCATTGAAAGGAACTATACACATCGAGGTTCATAGATTTGAAAATACATTTGTAATATTACCCTTTCTATTATCAAATCAGCCCTTCAGTTAGAATTCATTTTGATTGTAATAGCATTGATTTCTTTCATAAACACCACTCCATGGGGTTGGGGAATTATATTTTGCATAAGGGATTGTTACAATGACTTTGTCAGCCCACAAATTAATATTCAGTACTGGTCATCTGTGTAGTGATAATGAATATTCACAGTGGTTTTATATTATATTTTACGTTTTAAGAGAATATTATATTAAAAATACCTGGCAAACTACTTAAGATTATTTTAGTTTCAGAAGCTCTTTTTTCATAAAATTTCTGGTGTTCATTTTTAAAACATTGAAAATATTCTTAATCAGAGCCTGCTCTTAATGAAGTTAAAACTGTAAAGTAATTAGAAAAGCCTGAACATGCTGCTGGTCTCTGGTGATGTGATTATTAGTATGTTTGTTCCTAACACAAAAGGATTCTACAGCTGATTCTGTTAGCTTCACTATCTTTAAAATTCTGATATCATACATTTATTAGGAAGCTAAGGCTTCAAGGTAAAACTTTATGCAATAACCTCATATAATTATTTCCTACTTTTGGTATCTAAGGAACTAAACAAAGGGAAAAAATACCATGTTGACAATGTGAGGTATTTACGCTTGGCTGCAATTGCCCAGAGCTTCTATTTCAACTTCTTTCCTCTCAGGGACTTGCCACTAATGTGACAATCAATCCATCTGTGCTTCTGGTTATTAAAGGAGAATCTGACAACCCGTTAATCCATCACCTGGCTGTCCAAGGAACCCATAGAGATATTGAGGTGAGAAGAGGAGAGTTATCTCAGACCTGAGGTCAGTAGCACTCCTTGCAGAGGGGAAGCACCCAAGATTCTGTAGCCTAGGGTGAGTTTTTATTGGTCTCCTCCAATTTTTCCTTTATTCTACAATAACCTTGAGAACATACCAGATAATTCAGGCAGGCCAGGAAGCAACAGCCCATTTCCTCAGAGCTCTGAAGGTGAGAGGCACATTCCTTCAAGGTAATGCATTTTATTTGTACTGCTTTTCACAGTTTGACCTTAGGCAGCTTCTAGATGACTTCTTAACCCGTAATTTTTTCTAAGAAATTGAGGGGTGTGTTGCTTGGGTGTGTATGTATATGTATTTAAAGCAGCTTGTTTCTAGTCAAGAAAAAAGGAAACAACCTACATTTTCAAATCTTTTTTACCCCTCCATCTGCTTAGGATTCTAACCAAGGACTCATGTTTGGAGACCAAATGCTTTTGTCTGGCTATCATTGCTACCACCCTTAATCCTTCATAGAGAGAGATTTATCCATTCTAACCTTCAACACATAATTCTCACTGTAGTCATCCTAGTTTTCTTCACATCACATATACAACCCATTTCTATTCCCCTTCTATGCCTTTGTTTTTGCCTTTTCACTACTTTTGCAATTGCCTGGACTCTTTAATTCATTACCGTGTAGAATGTACCATTTCTTCAAAATTCAAAAAATTTCTTTTTTTTTTTTTTTTTGGCTGCACTGCATTGTATGTAGAATCTTAGTTCCTCAACCAGGTATTGAACCTATGAGCTTGTCAGTGGAAGCGCAGAGTCCTAACCAATTCCACTGGACCCCCAGAGAAGTCCCTCAGTCTTTCTGATATCACAGTTTCTTTTGATAAAATCACAACCCCCTTTTCCCCTCATAATAATTTTCTTTTCTGAACTGAACTCAGTTTAACAAGTGATTATATAATGGCATACCTAAATTTTTTATATGTCTCTCAGCTTGTTCTGCAGTTATAAATGTGAGATTGAGGACTGTATCCCTATCACCTATATCGGAGAGTTAAGGGCCTTGGGATGCTCTATAGCTCTTTTCTGATTGATTTGTGCCAGTCACTGAGCAATTAACATGGGATCAATCTCTTTTTCTCGCTATATAAGATTCTACAACTTATACTGAAGTAGGAAATGCTTTTCTTTCTATATGGCAGACAAGAAGAGGGTTTTAAAAAATGTGTTTTAGACATATTCCATGTAAGATAATTTTGGCATATTTACTTGTTTATATTATTGTTTTTGTTTGCTACTGATTTTTTGTTTGCGATTGATTCACTAATATTCCCTATGTAAACAGCTCTCTGAAGGAAACCCACCCTCAACAGGAAGCCCCTTTTCTTGTCACTTTAGCAAAATTATATGGTAACTGACTTTTAAACCAGGCACCATCATGTTCTACTCATCACTGGCCCAAGCACACTTTTCAAATTTTCTAACCACACATGCTGTGCCATGCCTGCTGCTGAGTCGTGTCTGAGTCTTTGCAACCCTATGGACTGTAGCACACCAAACTCCTCTGTCCATGAAATTTTCCAGGTGAGAATACTGAAGTGGGTTGCCATCTCCTACTCCAGAGGATTTTCCCAACCTAGGGATCGAACTCATGTCTCTTTACATCTCTTGCATTGGCAGGGGAGTTCTTTACCACTAGCGCCACCCCTGGGAAGCCCACAATACCTTGCCTAATTTATCAGTTCTTCTGTAGATCAAAGAAGTAGAAATGAAGAGTAAGTAATGAACAGATGACCGGATCTCTTCCTTAGCTTCCCCTTCAGTAATCTCCCAAACTGTGTGAACAACATAACAACAAGAGGAAGACCAGGAGGAGTTGATAAGCCTGCACACAAGCCTGCACACAGTGGGGAAGGGCGATGACTCTGACTTCCTATCTCAATGACTGACTGAGATTACTTCCTTGTTTCCTTTAAAAGCTTTCATGGCCCAGCAGAATCTTTGGAGGTGGTTTTTAGGGAACACTGAGTCCACCACCTCCCCAGGTTGCTGGCATTCTGGTTAAAGCCATCTTTACTTTCTAACACACATGTGAGTACTGATTTTGTAAGCAGTGAGCAGCAGTACTTGATTCATTCCATAACACCTAGACTGTCTTGTTTTGATTAGTTGAAATCCCTATCCCATTGTTGGTATGCAAGCATTTCAGTGACTGGCCCATCATAATTTGATCTTTGTTACTTTTACTCTAAGGGAAAAAAGAAAAATTTTTGCATCGCTTATGGATATCAAATTGGGATAAGGAGAGCTTCTTTGCTGTAACTTTATATTCATTATTTATGTTCTGTAGTTCTTATTCTTTTTTTTCTTTTTCTGTTATTATGCTCAGTTGCTCGATCTTGTCCAACCCTGTGACCCCATGGACAATAGCCCACCAAGCTCCTCTGCCCCTGGAATGTTCCAGGCAAGAATACTGGAGTGGGGTACTATTTCATCATCCAGAGGATCTTCCCAAAACAGAGATCAGACCTATGTCTCTTGTGTCTCCTGCATTGGCAAGTGATTTCTTTACCACTAGTGACTCCTTTCAGTTCAGTTCAGTGCAGTCACTCAGTCGTGTCCGACTCTTTGCAACCCCATGAATCTCAGCACGCCAGGTCTCCCTGTCCATCACCAATTCCGGGAGTTCACTCAGACTCAAGTCCATCGAGTCAGTGATGCCATCCAGCCATCTCATCCTCTGTCGTCCCCTTCTCCTCCTGCCCCCAATACCTCCCAGCATCAGAGTCTTTTCCAATGAGTCAACTCTTAGCATGAGGTGGCCAAAGTACTGGAGTTTCAGCTTCAGCATCATTCCTTCCAAAGAAATCCCAGGACTGATCCCCTTCAGAATGGACTGGTTGGATCTCCTTGCAGTCCAAGGGACTCTCAAGAGTCTTCTCCAACACCACAGTTCAAAAGCATCAATTCTTCGGCACTCAGCCTTCTTCACAGTCCAACTCTCACATCCATATATGACCACTGGAAAAACCACAGCCTTGACTAGACGGACCTTTGTTGGCAAAGTAATGTCTCTGCTTTTGAATATGCTATCTAGGTTGGACATAACTTTCCTTCCAAGGAGTAGGTATCTTTTAATTTCATGGCTGCAGTCACCATCTGCAGTGATTTTGGAGCCCAGAAAAATAAAGTTTGACACTCTTTCCACTGTTTCCCCATCTATTTCCCATTAAGTGATGGGACCAGATGCCATGATCTTCGTTTTCTGAATGTTGAGCTTTAAGCCAACTTTTTCACTCTACTCTTTCACTTTCATCAAGAAGCTTTTTAGTTCCTCTTCACTTTCTGCCATAAGGGTGGTGTCATCTGCATATCTGAGGTTATTGATATTTCTCCCAGCAATCTTGATTCCAGCTTGTGTTTCTTCCAGTCCAGCATTTCTCATGATGTACTCTGCATATAAGTTAAATAAGCAGGGTGACAATATACAGCCTTGACGTACTCCTTTTCCTATTTGGCACCAGTCTGTTGTTCCATGTCCAGTTCTGACTGTTGCTTCCTGACCTGCATACAGATTTCTCAAGAGGCAGATCAGGTTGTCTGGTATTCCCATCTCTTTCAGAATTTTCTACAGTTTATTGTGATCCACACAATCAAAGGATTTGGCATAGTCAATAAAGCAGAAATAGAAGTTTTTCTAGAACTCTCTTGCTTTTTCCATGATCCAGCAGATGTTGGCAATTTGATCTCTGGTTCCTCTGCCTTTTCTAAAACCAGCTTGAACATTGGGAAGTTCACGGTTCACGTACTGCTGAAGCCTGGCTTGGAGAATTTTGAGCATTACTTTACTAGCATGTGAGATGAGTGCAATTGTGCGGTAGTTTGAGCATTCTTTGGCATTGCCTTTCTTTGGGATTGGAATGAAAACTGACCTTTTCCAGTTCCATGGCAACTGCTGTGTTTCCAAATTTGCTGGCATATTGAGTGCAGCACTTTCACAGCATCATCTTTCAGGATTTGAAAGAGCTCAACTGGAATTCCATCACCTCCACTAGCTTTGTTCGTAGTGATGCTTTCTAAGGCCCACTTGACTTCATATTCCAGGATGTCTGGCTCTAGGTCAGTGATCACACCATCATGATTATCTGGGTCGTGAAGATCTTTTTTGTACAGTTCTTCTGTGTATTCTTGCCACCTCTTCTTAATATCTTCTGCTTCTGTTAGGTCCATACCATTTCTGTCCTTTATCGAGCACATCTTTGCATGAAATGTTCCCTTGGTATCTCTAGTTTTCTTGAAGAGATCTCTAGTCTTTCTCATTCTGTTGTTTTCTTCTATTTCTTTGCATTGATCGCTGAGGAAGGCTTTCTATCTCTTCTTGCTATTCTTTGGAACTCTGCATTCAGATGCTTATATCTTTCCTTTTCTCCTTTGCTTTTCGCTTCTGTTCTTTTCACAGCTATTTGTAAGGCCTCCCCAGACATCCATTTTGCTTTTTTGCATTTCTTTTCCATGGGGATGGTCTTGATCCCTGTCTCCTGTACAATGTCATGAACCTCATTCCATAGTTCATCAGGCACTCTATCTATCAGATCTAGGCCCTTAAATCTATTTCTCACTTCCACTATATAATCATAAGGGATTTGATTTGGGTCATACCTGAATGGTCTAGTGGTTTTCCCCACTTTCTTCAATTTAAGTCTGAATTTGGCAATAAGGAGTTCATGATCTGAGCCACAGTCAGCTCCCAGTCTTGTTTTTGTTGACTGTATACAGCTTCTCCATCTTTGGCTGCAAAGAACATAATCAATCTGATTTCAGTGTTGACCATCTGGTGATGTCCATGTGCAGAGTTTTCTCTTGTGTTTTTGGAAGAGGGTGTTTGCTATGACCAGTGCGTTCTCTTGGCAAAACTCTATTAGCCTTTGCCCTGTTTCATTCTGTATTCCAAGGCCAAATTTGCCTGTTACTCCAGGTGTTTCTGGACTTCCTACTTTTGCATTCCAGTCCCCTATAATGAAAAGGACATCTATTTTGGGTGTTAGTTCTAAAAGGTCTTGTAGATCTTCATAGAACCGTTCAACTTCAGCTTCTTCAGCGTTACTGGTTGGGGCATAGGCTTGGATTACTGTGATATTGAATGGTTTGTCTTGGAAACGAAAAGAGATCATTCTGTCGTTTTTGAGATTGCATCAAGTACTGCATTACAGACTCTTTTGTTAACCATGTTGGCTACTCCATTTCTTCTGAGGGATTCCTGCCCGCAGTAGTAGATATAATGGTCATCTGAGTTAAATTCACCCATTCCAGTACATTTGAGTTTGCTGATTCCTAGAATATCAACATTCACTCTTGCCATCTCTTGTTTACCACTTCCAATTTGCCTTGATTCATGGACCTGACATTCCAGGTTCCTATGCAATATTGCTCTTTACAGCATCGGACCTTGCTTCTATCACCAGTCACATCCACAGCTGGGTATTGTTTTTGCTTTGGCTCCATCCCTTCATTCTTTCTGGAGTTATTTCTCCACTGATCTCCAGTAGCATATTGGGCACCTACGGCAGAAAGTGAAGAGGAACTAAAAAGACTCTTGATGAAAGTGAAAGTTGTGAGTCAAAAAGTTGGCTTAAAGCTCAACATTCCGAAAACGAAGATCATGGCATCTGGTCCTATCACTTCATGGGAAATAGATAGGGAAGCAGTGGAAAGAGTGTCAGACTTTATATTTTGGGGCTCCAAAATCACTACAGATGGTGACTGCAGCCATGAAATTAAAAGACGCTTACTCCTTGGAAGGAAATTTATGACCAACCTAGATAGCATATTCAAAAGCAGAGACATTACTTTGTCAACAAAGGTCCGTCTAGTCAAGGCTATGGTTTTTCCTGTGGTCATGTATGGATGTGAGAGTTGGACTGTGAAGAAGGCTGAGTGCCGAAGAATTGATGCTTTTGAACTGTGGTGTTGGAGAAGACTCTTGAGAGTCCCTTGGACTGCAAGGAGATCCAGCCAGTCCATTCTGAAGGAGATCAGCCCTGGGATTTCTTTGGAAGGAATGATGCTAAAGCTGAAACTCCAGTATTTTGGCCACCTCATGCTAAGAGTTGACTCATTGGAAAAGACTCTGGTGCTGAGAGGGATTGGGGGCAGGAGGAGAAGGGGACAACAGAGAATGAGATGGCTGGATGGCATCACTGACTCGATGGACGTGAGTCTGAGTGAACTCCGAGAGTTGGTGATGGACAGGGAGGCCTGGCGTGCTGTGATTCATGGGGTCGCAAAGAGTCGGACACAACTGAGAGACTGAACTGAACTGAACTGATAGTATCAAAATGAGCAAAAATAATCCTTTCCTATAAAACTGCTATCAGAAGCACTTCATTCTAGGACACTAGGATGTGGTAAGGAAGAAGTTTAATGATAACCCTGTATGCGAGAGAACAAAAGAGACACAGATATATAGAACAGTCTTTTTGGACTCTGTGGGGGAGGGAGAGGGTAGGATGATTTGGGAGAGTGGCATTGAAACATGTATAATATATAAGATATGAATCTCCAGTCCAGGTTCGATGCAGGATACAGGATGCTCGGGGCTGGTGCACTGGGATGAACCAGAGGGATGGTACGGGGAGGGAGGTGGGAGGGGGGTTCAGGATGGAGAACACATGTACACCTGTGGTGGATTCATGTTGATGTATGGCAAAACCAATACAATATTGTAAAGTAATGAGCCTCCAATTAAAATAAATAAACTTAAATTAAAAAAAAGAAAAATGCAATTGCCATTCCTCTCTAGATAATATTCTTTAATATAAGAACACAGTCTGAATCGCTTTTTTTTTTTAATCGATGTGGCCATAGGCAAATTACAGCACCAAATAAAAGCTGCCCCAAACGCTGTCATTTTCATGCCCAACGAAAAATATTTCATATTGCTTGCTTTTAGGAAATAAATAGCTGTTAAAATAATTGTTTCATAATGTAACTGAGAACACTGTTGACAGTGGGTGATCAATACATAGTGGATCACCAGCCTTGATTTTTGGGGGGTATGACAGCCAGTTAGCAAGATGTGGGATGTCTACAAATAGAAATTAATTGGCAGCAAATTGGAATGTGGAGAGACAAACAAAGCTCATTTGATCAGAAAAAATAATGTCACTTATACATTAAAATGGAAGCGTGTTTGAGCAGAGAAAGTTCTTGGGATTGATTAGGAATGAGTGCAAATAAATAGAAAAATTTTGGACAGCTGGAACTGAATCAGGCTTTTCGTCACCCCACTATACTGCTGTGCTCATCCCTATTAACTTTGTCCCCTTCTGACTGTTCACAGTCCCTGGCATCTAAATATGCTCCCCTTTCCAGCTCCAGATGCAGTGCCATGATGGTTCCTGATAACCTGAAAGACAGGCTCTGGTTATGTCAGTATCCTCAGAAGCCCATGTCTGAACCCATGACCCAGTCCTGGTAACAGTGGTCCCTGCAGTTCTCTGATTTCTAGCGTGGTTTAAAGTCTGCTTCTTTCTGGTATGGCTTTTGGGTACCTACCTTCTTCTCTTTCTCAAACAAATCACCTACTTCTCTATCAGATTTTCTTGTGCTATAATTTCAACAGATAAGTCTTTCTTTCTCTAGTGCTGGAGCACTGCCCTGAAGCCATTTAAAAAAATCTTACTCCTGGAAGCTGGGATTATGTCAGTTGGTGCAGATATTGAGAATACTACAGTTTTAGGCACAGATGGGTGTCTGGTTGGCTTTCTTCTACATTCTGCCTTCCTGATTTAACCCTCACTTCTGATACGATGGCAGAGACCCTTGAGCTACTTTGTTCCTTGTGACTGAGATAGGAGGTAGATGCCCTCCCCACCAAGGGTAAAGAGACTGGAGATTCATTTCCTATGGACTAAAACTCCAGGACAGTAATAGCAGAACAATTAAGGGAGAAGGCTGGGCCTTGCCCAGACCACATATTTCTTATGTGGAGACAGCCCAGACCACACATGTGCAGAAAGGTCTCCTTAGAGGTCAAAAGGGGAGTTATGCCAAGGGATGTTCTCTATCCGTATGCCGTGTCGGTGAAATCCATCTTGGCCAAGAGATATGTAAACACACATGGAAGGAAATTGTTATATACCAGATATGAACTGTGAACCAAGCAAATCGAAGTGACTGGCCAAAGGAAACCCCAAGAAATGCCCCATAAAAGTAATTCACACTGCCAAGAGAGTGCGACTCAGCGACTCTCTCTCTCTCTCTCTCTCTGAGTCTGCCTGTGTGTCTGTCCACATGGACTGTACTATTTTTTCCTCTTATTAAACACTGTACTAGTTTCACCATTTCCATCTCTGTGGGAATTCTTCTCTGCAAAGCTGAAGGACCAGGACCCTTGTCACTGACCACTGGTCTAATGGCTAGGATCTGGTGCTTTTGCCAATGTGACCCAAGCCTCCCCCTCCTCCAAGCTGTTGCAGGCCAAGGTCGTCTGAGATCATAAAGGTTTTCCTCAGTATGAGTTATAAAACTACCTCACTTTATGGTACTTCCTACTGGTCAGTGGAAAAATTCAAAAACAATTATTTGAACACAAAGTAAATTCAAGAATGTGAAGATGGAGGAGCAGAAGGTTTAGAGAAGAGTGCCTTAGATGTATCAGACATCCTCATATGTGAAGTGAATATAAGAACATTTTTTTAAAGGATTGAGGCAACTACCTCTCCATCTTCTTATCTTCAGAATGCAAGATATCTCTCTGAAAGTGCAACAGTCTCTGTAAGCAATCCAACCTGTTCACTTAACAGTGCAAACACATATCTCTGAAATTAACTTTCTCACAAGATGTAGTTCAGGAGACAGTCACAAAATATTTGTTGCTCATGAAAGTAAGAGAAATTTCATTATTCTTTCTTCTACTTTGCTCAGGAATATGTGTGAACTTCTGTCCAGATTCTGTAGTCACCGTAATGCTGACTCACATGCATGTAGATCCAATAATGCTTACTCAATATTAAATCATTTTTCTCTCTTCTATATTGGTAGAGGGGGGTCTTCTGTTGACAGGCTTGTTTATTTTTCCACCAACACCTATATCTTAGAAAATTTTTAAAGATTTCGTAATTAATTAAACATTAAAATTATATTAATATTTGTCTACTTGTATTTTAATAAATGCATATGCAATACTTTATCCCTTCTCAATCTTCCTATTGTATTTACTTATTGTTATGCAGGAGGGCTGAGAGGAGCTACTCCATGTCCAATGTCAGGAGGAGCAGCTGTGAGGAGATACCCCTCGTCCAAGGTAAGGAGCAGCAGCTGCACTTTGCTGGAGCAGCTGTGAAGAGATACCCCACGTCCAAGGTAAGAGAAACCCAAGTAAGACGGTACGTGTTGTGAGAGGGCATCAGAGGGCAGACACACTGAAACCATAATCACACAAAACTAGCCAATCTGATCACATGGACCACAGCCTTGTCTAAGTCAATGAAACAAAGCCATGCCAATTGGGGCCACCCAAGATGGGAGTGTCATGGTGGAGAGGTCTGACAGAATGTGGTCCACTGGAGAATGGAATGGCAAACTACTTCAGTATTCTTGCCTTGAGAACCCCATGAACAATATGAAAAGGCAAAATAATAGGATACTGAAAAGGGGAACTCCCTGGGTCGGTAGGTGCCCAATATGCTACTGGAGATCAGTGGAGAAATAACTCCAGAAAGAATGAAGGGATGGAGCCAAAGCAAAAACAATACCCAGCTGTGGATGTGACTGGTGATAGAAGCAAGGTCTGACACTGTAAAGAGCAATATTGCATAGGAACCTGGAATGTCAGGTCCATGAATCAAGGCAAATTGGAAGTGGTCAAACAGGAGATGGCAAGAGTGAACATCAACATTCTAGGAATCAGTGAACTAAAATGGACTGGAATGGGTGAATTTAACTCAGATGACCATTATCTCTACTACTGTGGGCACGAATACCTTAGAAGAAATGGAGTAGCCATCATGGTCAACAGAAGAGTCTGGAATACAGTACTTGAAAGCAATCTCAAAAATGACAGAATGATCTCTGTTCATTGCCAATATCATGGTAATCCAAGCCTATGCCCCAACCAGTAATGCTGAAGAAGTTGAAGTTGAATGGTTCTATGAAGACCTACAAGACCTTTTAGAACTAACACCCAAAAAAGATGTCCTTTTCATTATAGGGGACTGGAATGCAAAAGTAGGAAGTCAAGAAACACCTGGAGTAACAGGCAAATTTGGCCTTGGAATACAGAATGAAACAGGGCAAAGGCTAATAGAGTTTTGCCAAGAGAACGCACTGGTCATAACAAACACTCTCTTCCAAAAACACAAGAGAAAACTCTACACATGGACATCACCAGATGGTCAACACTGAAATCAGATTGATTATATTCTTTGCAGCCAAAGATGGAGAAGCTCAATACAGTCAACAAAAACAAGACTGAGAGCTGACTGTGGCTCAGATCATGAACTCCTTATTGCCAAATTCAGACTTAAATTGAGGAAAGTGGGGAAAACCACTAGACCATTCACGTATGACCTAAATCAAATCCCTTATGACTATATAGTGGAAGTGAGAAATAGATTTAAGGGACTAGATCTGATAAAGTGCCTGATGACCTATGGACAGAGGTTCATGACATTGTACAGAAGACAGGGATCAAGATCACCCCCATAGAAAAGAAATGGGGATGCAAAAAAGCAAAATGGCTGTCTGAGGAGGCCTTACAAATATCTGTGAAAAGAAGAGAAGAGAAATGAAAAGCAAAGGAGAAAAGGAAAGATATAAGCATCTGAATGCAGAGTTCCAAAGAATAGCAAGAAGAGATAAGAAAGCCTTCTTTAGCGATCAATGCAAAGAAATAGAGGAAAACAACAGAATGGGAAAGACTAGAGATCTCTTCAAGAAAACTAGAGATACCAAGGGAACATTTCATGCAAAGATGTGCTCGATAAAGGACAGAAATGGTATGGACCTAACAGAGGCAGAAGATATTAAGAAGAGGTAGCAAGAACATACAGAAGAACTGTACAAAAAAGATCTTCACGACCCAGATAATCACAATGGTGTGATCACTCACCTAGAGCCAGATATCCTGGAATGTGAAGTCAAGTGGGCCTTAGAAAGCATCACTATGAACAAAGTTAGTGGAGGTGATGGAATTCTAGTTGAGCTCTTTCAAATCCTGAAAGATGATGCTGTGAAAGTGCTGCACTCAATATGCCAGCAAATTTGGAAAACTCAGCAGTGGCCACAGGACTGGAAAAGGTCCGTTTTCATTACAATCCAAAAGAAAGGCAATGCCAAAGAATGCTCAGACTACCGCACAGTTGCACTCATCCCACACACTAGTAAAGTAATGCTCAAAATTATCCAAGCCAGGCTTCAGCAGTACGTGAACCGTGAACTTCCCAATGTTCAAGCTGGTTTTAGAAAAGGCAGAGGAACCAGAGATCAAATTGCCAACATCTGCTGGATCATGGAAAAAGCAAGAGAGTTCCAGAAAAACATCTATTTCTGCTTTATTGACTATGCCAAAGCCTTTGACTGTGTGGAACACAATAAACTGTGGAAAATTCTGAAAGAGATGGGAATACCAGACCACCTGACCTGACTCTTGAGAAACGTCTATACAGATCAAGAAGCAACAGTTAGAACTGGACATGGAACAACAGACTGGTTCCAAATAGGAAAAGGAGTACATCGAGGCTGTATATTGTCACCCTGCTTATTTAAGTTCTATGCAGAGTACATCATGAGAAACGCTGGGCTGGAAGAAACACAAGCTGGAATCAAGATTGCCAGGAGAAATATCAATAACCTCAGATATGCAGATGACACCACCCTTATGGCAGAAAGTGAAGAGGAACTAAAAAGCCTCTTGATGAAAGTGAAAGAGGAGAGTGAAAAAGTTGGCTTAAAGCTCAACATTCAGAAAATGAAGATCATGGCATCTGGTCCCATCACTTAATGGGAAATAGATGGGGAAACAGTGGAAAGAGTGTCAGACTTTATTTTTCTGGGCTCCAAAATCACTACAGATGGTGACTGCAGCCATGAAATTAAAAGACGCTCACTCCTTGGAAGGAAAGTTATGACCAACCTAGATAGCATATTCAAAAGCAGAGATATTACTTTGCCAACAAAGGTCTGTCTAGTCAAGGCTATGGTTTTTCCAGTAGTCATGTATGGATGTGAGAGTTGGACTGTGAAGAAGGCTGAGTGCTGAAGAATTGATGCTTTTGAAGTGTGGTGTTGGAGAAGACTCTTGAGAGTCCCTTGGACTGCAAGGAGATCCAACCAGTCCATCCTAAAGGAGATTAGTCCTGGGTTTTCATTGGAAGAACTGATGCTGAAGCTGAAACTCCAGTACTTTGGCCACCTGATGGGAAGAGTTGACTCATTGGAAAAGACCCTGATGCTGGGAGGGATTGGGGGCAGGAGAAGAAGGGGATGACAGAGGATGAGATGGCTGGATGGCATCACCAACTCGATGGACATGAGTTTGAGTGAACTCTGGGAGTTGGTGATGGACAGGGAGGCCTGGAGTCCTGTGATTCATGGGATCGTGAAAAGTTGGACGTAATTGAGCAACTGAACTGAACTGAACTGATGAGAAATGTTGTCTATCCAAATAGATTAACTCTTTAGAGAAAAACTGAATATATTAAGTCCAGAATAAAATTATTTTAGGTTTAAGACTTAAAGCTTTAAGAAGAACACTGGCAAACTAGAGTTTTGGGGTTTTTTTTTTTTCCTAATTAAGAGTGAAAGCCTCACCTTCCAGCCCTTAATATTTGTAAACTTTGATCCTTGCTTTGTATTGCATTCAGGCTCTCTCTCCTCTGAGAAGCCTTTCCAATGCACAATAAACCACTTAATTAATCCTGTTCCTCAGCTTTTAAAACATTTTTTGCCTCAGTCTCCAATTTAGCATTAAGACCTTGCATTAATTTTCAAATATATATTATATGGCAAATAAGAATAGAACTGGCTTAAAGCAGGGCTATTTGCTAGTGCTTCTCTGTATCTCACAAGCCCTTACACAGAGCTGACAAGTTTAATAAATAAGAAAACATCCTCTGAAAATGCAAGATTTAAGCCCATTTACTTCCATATTTGGAGAAGGAAATGGCAACCCACTCAAGTATTCTTGCCTGGAGAATCCCATGGACAGAGGAGCTTGGTGAGCTACAGTCCATGGGGTTGCAAATAGTCGCACATTACTGAGCAACTAATACTAACTAACTAACTGACTGACTTCCGTTTTATTTCTTTCTTGTCCTACATTCTACCTATGGATTTAAGACATGTTCATAGAAATTTTCTCAAGAGATATAATCACTGTCATTTTCACTGGCTAGTCTGTTTGCTGGTCCAGTTTATAAGAGAAGACTAACATCCAGACATATGAATGAAATTATTTCTAACTGAAGTCTCCTATATTTAAAGGGGAATGTAAGACCAAAACAAGCAAAGAAGATTACTGGATATCCTTTCAACGGGATGTGAGAGCTTCCGAAAATTATATGACCCTGTAGCATATTCAGGACTGTCTTCTTTGTACAACTTTATAGAGATTAAATCGAAGTCTAAGTAATAACAAGTTGATAGCAATGCAAATAGATTTTATTTAGTGACAGAACAACACTTTCCCATGTAAAAGCCAGTTTTATATCCATTTGCTAGTTCATTTCAATATTTTTGGTCAGTAAAGGTATATGTTTGGATTCTCCATTGAATCAGTTGTAATATCTGTCTAATTTCCCCATTCAATTAGTGAATTAAATAAGATCTTTGACATATATTTATTTCAGGTGTGTACAAGAGGGACACGTGGCTCATGGCCACTTTATTGGACATTGCGTTCCTACTTGTGCAACTAACTTTGTTAGTGGAAGAGAGGCTTAAGATACATGTACAATATTTCGTCTGTTTAAACAGTTTGCTACCCTGAATGTCACCTTCTCACCCAAAGTAAACATATCTGCCTTGAATTTTAAAATATTCCAGTGTCAAAAGCTTAGTTTCAAGTACATTACGACTAAGTTTCTCAGATTCGCTGAACACATTTCATTGTCTTCATTAACTGCATTAATTCATCACAAAAAGCTTAGAATCAGTTTATCTTCAAAAGCTCCAATGCTCAAAATACACAATTGAAGCTTCAGAGATATCTAGTCCTGTAGCCCAGAGCACATACTGTGAAAGTGTTAGTCACTCAGTCGTGTCTGACTCTTTGTTACAGCATGGGGTGTAGCCTATCAGGCACTTCTGTCCACTGAATTCTCCAGGCAAGAATACTGGAGTGGATAGCCTTTCCCTTCTCCAGGGGATCTTTCTGACCCAGGGATTGAACCCATGTCTCCCACGTTGCAAGCAGGAGATTCTTTACCATCTGAGCTACCAGGGAAGCCCTGCAGAGCCCATAGGGCTATTTAAATGTAATTTAATTAAAATTAAATAAAATCAAGTCTACTTTGTCAATCACACTAACCGCATTTCAAGGTTCAATAACTAGTGACAAACAACTGGGCAGTGCAAATAAGGAACATTTTTTTCATCTCAGAAAGTTCCACTGGGACAAATAGTTTTAGACAGTCCTAGCAGTGTTCTTGCCTGGAGAATCCCAGGGACAGAGGATCCTGGTAGGAGGCCGTCTATGGGGTCGCACACAGTCGGACATGACTGAAGCGACTTAGCAGCAGCAGCAGCAGCAGCATAAATTGGGGCATCCCTGGTGGCTCGGATGGTAAGGAATTTTCCTGCAATGCAGGAGACCTGGGTCCAATCCCTGGTTCTGGAAAATCCCCTGGAGAAGGGATTGGCAAGCCAGTCCAGTATTCTTGCTTGGAGAATTAGATGGACAGAGGAGCCTGGCAGGCTACAGTTCATGGAGTCGCAAAGAGTTGGACACAACTTAGCAACTAATACACACAGCATGAATTAGCTAATGGTACAAATCTACGTTTACATTTCTTTTAATTTTGGAAAGAAAAATATACCTTTAAAAGATATATTTTCAGTAGCATCCCTAAAAGAAATAAATTGGCCTATATAACACGAAATTTTCCACCTGCCCCGGTAGTATTCTGTTAGTGTTGCCAGAAGGTTATTTAATCAATTTGTAAATCACATTGAGAACTTTTCCCCAAAATTACAGTGAATCTTCCAAGTCTTTGAGCATTATGATTTTTAAAAATCATGTTTATGAATCCAGAACAGAGCAGTAGATGCAAAGAAGGCTTTGCAATGGGTCATCTTGAAGTTAATTGACTTTCTTCTTGCTTTTTTTCTCCTGCATTTAGTGTGATTTTAACTTTCTTGAAATCTGCTTTCATTACTTTTTAAAATAATTCTGTAACATAACTGATGTGGGACTTGGACCATAAAGAAGACTAAGCACTGATGAACTAAGAACTGATGCTTTTGAACTGTAGTGTTGGAGAAGACTCTTGAGAGTCCCTTGGACTGCAAGGAGATCAAGCCAGTTAATCCTAAAGGAAATCAACTCCAAATATTCATTGGAAGGACTGATGCTGAAGCTGAAGCTCTAACACTTTGGACACCTCATGCAAAGAGCTGACTCATTGGAAAAGACCCTGATGTTGGGAAAGGTTGAAGGCAGGAGGAGAAAGGGATGACAGAGGATGAGATGGTCGGATGGCATCACCAACTCAATGGACATGAATTTGAGCAAGCTCTAGGAAATGGTGAAGGACAGGGAAGGCTGGCATGCTGCAGTCCATGGGATCACAAAGAGCTGGACATGACTGAGAAACTGAACAACAGCGTAACAGATGCTTTGGAATTATGGTGCTGGAGAAGACTTCTGAGAGTCTTTTGGACTGCAAGGAGATCAAACCAGTCAATCCTAAAAGAAATTAACCCTGCATATTCACTGGAAGGACTGATGCTGAAGCTGAAGCTCCAATACTTTGGCCACCTAATGCAAAGAGTTGACTCTGTGGAAAAGACCCTGACGATGGGAAAGATTGAAGACAAAAGGAGAAGGGGTTGGCAGAGGATGAGATGGTTAGATAGCATCGCTCACGAAATGGACATGAATTTGAGCATATCCAGGAGATAGTGGAGGACAGAGGAGCCTGGCGTGCTGTGGTCCATGGGTTTGCAAATAGTAAGACACAACTTAGCGACTGAACTACAACAACATATTGAATTATAGTCATGTGATTGATTCAATTAAGGTCATAATATAGTTGGACAGGAAATTCTCAAACTGACTTAAGTATAGTAAGAGGATAGAATATTATGGACCAGATGTTTATATGTACATGTGTGTTTGTGAACATGTGTGTGAGTGTTTGTGTGTTGGGAAGGTGGGAAGTTTTAGATTTCCTTTGAAATAGCTGGGAAGAATCCAAAAGATAAGGAATTAGGGATAGTTTGGATATTAAAGTAAAGGCAAAAAGCCAAAGGAGTGAAAATCAGTTGGTTGGGAAGAAAATGTAGTAATAATAGTAACAGGATCAGTAACATTTGTTGAAAATTACTGTATTTCAGTCACTAAATGATGCCGAATGTACTTTCAGAAATGCAATGTTCACATCAGGACAACAAGGAAATACATAAGAACGTGACCAGAATCAAAGACAATTGCAAAGGATATTGGACAAGAGTTTAGGAGACATGAACCATTTAACTGTGTAGAGGATCAAGTCAAACGAGAATAACCCTAAAATTATCACAGGAAAGGAAAGGATCCAGGTTCTACAGGGATCTAAGAATTGTGTGTGTGATGTGTGTGTGTGTGTGTATTATATAGGGCGTGGGAGAGGGAGAAAGAGAGAGAGGAGGAGGGATCAACAAGATGTCCCAACAATGATGAGAAAAGAAACCTTACAAAAGAAAAACAATGAAGGTGCCTTAAGAATCTTTATTTTTTAAACTATGCCAAGTAAGGAGATCTTGTATGATAGATACCATGTGCAGCTGAAAAATGAACACTTTGTCCCTGAAAACTTATTCTGGTATAAAAATAACTGTACACTGCAGAAGGTTCTAAATATTTTGTGTTGTAGAAGATATTTGATATAGAATAGTATGTTGGCTGAACTGAAAGGTAAGAGTATTTTAAATTCATGTGATGAGTTGCGAAACTATCAAGTACTTACTAATAAAGCTCTTTAATTTTTGGCTTTGTTTTTAGTAAGGGTAAACATTTTGGAAACTTTGAATATATTTTTATATTCTGGATAATGGCAGGAAGATAAATTATTCAAAGTGGATATTGGTGAGAACCTCTGACTGCTTGAGGGTATCCTGTTTTTCCACAAGGTAATTTCTACTTTATTTGCCTTGTCTTTATGAAATATTTAACAGATGCATCAGAGCTATTCTCAGTCACTCAGTAATGAGTTTAGTAAATTTCCAAGCTGCCAGAGTAACATCTCACTGTTTGAAAAGAAAGAGGTTGTGACAACGGCATGAATACCTTAATAACAAATCTATCACTTGTCATATTTCACCAAACCTGAGAACATTTATGAAAGATAAGAAGCTTAATTCCTTAGCTTTTTTTACATGAAGCTCAAGATATTTAGAAGAGTTGAAGAATAAGAATTTCAGAGTGTTATCAGATTATCATCCTACCTCTCAAACTAGAGAGAAGTTAACACTATTTGGATTGTTTGGAAAGATAAGAGATTATAGAAAACTCAAAGTTGTATATACACTCTATGCACACACACTCGCAATCGACTAGCAGAAAAGAAACAAAATTTTAACTAATCAAGATTAACTGTTTTAAGTATTTACTTTTTAAACCAAATAAGCCTTCGATATACTTATTGTTATAATGTGACAAAGCTTCATTTATTACAACATCTTGGGAGATGTTTTTTAACATTATTTTGCATCAGGATTAGTGAGTGGCAGAGAAAGTGTTTACATATGTTTTGATGAGAGCTTAGCAGAGACTGTTTTAAACTGGCTCTTCAAGTGCTCCAGAACCAGAATATCCAGGCTGTACGAAGCTGAGGAAAAGTACAATTACTTGTTGCAATTCACAATCCCCTACTTCTCCCTCCAAATCTGTCCAGTTGGCTCTCAAAGTTTAAAAATGAAACACGGGAAAATTCCAGTGTGTTCCCTTCTTGTCTTTTCCCATCCCTCCATTATATCCTGAGACATTTGTGATTACTATCAAAATAGCCAAAATGAATGACTCCTTAAACATTGGTTGTTTGAATATGACAGCTTTGTATTCCTAAGAAACTTACACTCCAAACATGTTATCTCTATTTAAGTAATTGTGTGTGATGCATAGATCAGTAGAAACTTAAACTGAGCAAAGTTATAAAAGCATATTTTAGGATATCAATTAACATTAGCAGTATCTTAATTAAGCTGAGTGGTGATTTGAACAAGGAAAACCACAGTGTCTTAATTATAGGCTTTTTTTCTGTAGCTCAGCAAAACTTGAAAGCAAGAGAATTACTGCTGAAAGTCCAAATGTTATAGTAACTGATGATTATATAAAGTCATTTTTTTTCTCTGAGTGTTGACAGAGTCAGTAAACCTTTAACAGTTAATAAAATATATTAATAACAGAGTCTGTGATATGAATGTTAATAAAAGAAAAGTTTAACTCAACATCTCCTTACATGGCTTTTGATAAAATACTAATTCATGAAAAACCAAAGCTTAAAAATAACAGCTCCTCATTTTGATTATAGTTTATGATAAACTCTTTAATTTTATATCATTGTGACTCATATATCCTCACATTTGACAGTGGAATTTTTTAACTACAACTTAAAAATCATAATTTTTATTTATTCCTGCTGCTGCTAAGTCACTTCAGTCGTGTCCAACTCTGTGTGACCCCATAGACGGCAGCCCACCAGGCTCCCCCGTCCCTGGGATTCTCCAGGCAAGAACACTGGAGTGGGTTGCCATTTCCTTCTCCAATGCATGAAAGTGAAAAGTGAAAGTAAAGTTGCTCAGTCGTGTCCGACTCTTAGTGACCCCATGGACTGCAGCCTACCAGGCTCCTCCATCTATGGGATTTTCCAGGCAAGAGTATTGGAGTGGGGTGCCATTGCCTTGTCCTTTATTTATTCCTAGGCTGTCATTAAAAAATAACCTATATATGCGTTTGATTTTTAATCCTAATTTTTCAGCCGTTTTTCTCTTTTGAATTGAGAGGTTATTTAAGGTTGCCTGCATGACATTTCTCTTAATTTAAAGTGAATTGAAATATCTGACCAGAAAAGATAAATGCCTTGATGAAGCCTAAAAACAGCAGATAAACAAGGGTCTGCTTTAGCCTTATTGTGAAGCAACGTCTATTCAGAGCATTCAGGGGCTCTATTTACAGGCGCTTTGGGAGAAAAGGAACATGAAATTTGTCCTTCAAGGTTTGTCCTTTTTCTCTGCCTTGTGAGCAGAGAAGGACTGGCATACTTCAGAAGGTAACAAAATAACACAAACATGACTGAGGTGTTGATAATTACTCCCAGTGCATAGGTCAGTTTAAGAAAGGAAGATAAAAAGACAAAGATGATTCCTTACAATGGCAAATATGCTATCAAAAAAAATATATCTGATTCGCTGAGCTAAAAGCCCCTGCACCCGCCCCCATCCCACCCTGCCACACACACACACAGGCAGCAGAGTGCTGAAACTAGCTTGCATGGCTTACTCGACCTAATTATTAACTGCTGAGACATTTTGCGAACTGGTGGTTAAACTCTTGATAGTTTGAAACTGGTCATGGTGAGAGTGTGACTCAGAAATTGTTAGATAATACAAAACAAGATTTTCTTTATTTCTGGTGAATTCAACAATTCAACAATACACCCCTGCCCGTAGGGTCTCTCTTTGCTTGCTTTTTTGTCCTTTGCTTTCTGTCCTTTAATCTTTTCGTTTATTTCTTGTGGAAACAAAGGAGATACGTTTTTACTTCTTAATAGAGACAAGGACTCTGCATATATTCATTTTTCTTCTTCACATCCCATCCGAACAAAGAAGACCTTTCCAATAGCAGATGAATCAATGACACTTTAACATTTGCCAAATATTCAGACAAAATGAAATAACTAACAGCCCTGGTGGCTCAGATGGTAAAGCGTCTGTCTGCAATGCAGAAGACCCGGGTTTGATCCCTGGGTCGGGAAGATCCCCTGGAGAAGGAAATAGCAGCCTACTCCAGTAGTCTTGCCTGGAAAATCCCATGGATGGAGGAGCCTGATAGGCTACAGTCCATGGGGTCCCATAGCGTTGGACACAACTGAGTAACTTCACTTTCTTTCTTTCTTTCTATGCACAGAAAGACACTTTGGCCACCAATGGTCTTTGCCAACTTTGGCGTAACCTATATATGGAAAATTCTGAAAGAGATGGGAATACCAGACCACCTGACCTGCCTCTTGAGAAACCTGTATGCAGGTCAGGAAGCAACAGTTAGAACTGAACATGGGACAACAGACTGGTTCCAAATAGGAAAAGGAGTATGTCAAGGTTGTATATTGTCACCCTGCTTATTTAACTTGTATGCAGAGTACATCATGAGAAATGCTGGGCTGGAAGAAGCACAAGCTGGAATCAAGATTGCTGGGAGAAATATCAATAACCTCAGATATGCAGATGACACCACCCTTATGGCAGAAAGTGAAGAGGAACTAAAAAGCCTCTTGATGAAAGTAAAAGAGGAGAGTGAAAAAGTTGGCTTAAAGCTCAGCATTCAGTAAACAAAGATCATGGCATCTGGTCTCATCACTTCATGGCAAATAGATGGGGAAACAGTGGAAACAGTGTCAGACTTTATTTTGGGGGGCTCCAAAATCACTGCAGATGGTGATTGCAGCCATGAAATTAAAAGACGCTTACTCCTTGGAAGAAAAGTTATGATCAACTTACATAGCATACTGAAAAGCAGAGACATTACTTTGCCAACAAAGATCCACCTAGTCAAGGCTATGGTTTTTCCTGTGGTCATGTATGGATGTGAGAGTTGGACTGTGAAGAAAGCTGAGTGCCAAAGAATTGATGCCTTTGAACTGTGGTTTTGGGGAAGACTCTTGAGAGTCCCTTGGACTGCAAGGAGATTCAACCAGTCCATTCTGAAGATCAGCCCTGGGATTTCTTTGGAAGGAATGATGCTAAAGCTGAAACTCCAGTACTTTGGCCACCTCATGGGAAGAGTTGACTCATTGGAAAAGACTCTGATGCTGGGAGGGATTGGGGGCAGGAGGAGAAGGGGACGACAGAGGATGAGATGGCTGGATGGCATCACTGACTCGATGGACGTGAGTCTGAGTGAACTCCGGGAGTTGGTGATGGACAGGGAGGCCTGGCGTGCTGCAATTCATGAGGTCGCAAAGAGTCGGACACGACTGAGCAACTGAACTGAACTGAACTGATATGAGGAGTAGACAATCCTACAAAATTTTTAGCTGTTTTCCCATCGAAAAGAGGAAAATTCTTTTTGATTGTACAGCCCTATTAATGTTCCCTGTAGATCCAGATGAAAAAATAAAGACTTGGCTAAATATGAGACCCAGTTTCCTTCTCCCATTTCTCCTGGCTTTCTCGGTTGGTTCTCATAATAGACTCTGCAGCCACTGCTGATAGTATAAGCAGTTGGAGATCCTAGAACCCAACTCTGAATAGGAGAAGATAATCAGGATGCAGAGGTCAATTAAATGATAACCTTCCCAATGACTGCTGGGTTTGTTAAAACTCTTTCCCAGGATCATTCAATGACTAGAGGAACAAGGCCGATGTAAAATTAAATAATGAATTGATGTTTTACAAAGATGAACTATGTTTCCAGAAATTGCAGTCAATCAAAAGATAAATCAGAATCCAAATCCTAATTGTTAATTACAATACGCCAGGTCTTCACTCTACCCAGTATCTGTGCAGCATGTGACACTGCTAACTATGATCTCCCTTGAAAATATTCTCCCCCTTTGTCCTTAGAGGGACTCACTTTGTGCTTCTGCATCCTGGTGTTGATTGTCTCTGCTTTCCTGTCTTAACTTTTTTTTTTTAATTTCTAAAAAAAATTTAAATTCATTTATTTTTGGCCACTCCACAAGGTATGTGGAATCTTAGTTCCCCCAACCAGAGAGCAAACCTGTGCTCCTTGCATTGAAATCTTAACCACTGGACCACCAGGGAAGTCCCTCCTGGAGTTAACTTACTCATCAATGCATCCAGCAAATGCTGCTTTGTCCTGTGTCTACATCTGTGACCTTGACCTAAATTGAACAGTATAGCTAAACAGTTTATATAGTGTCTTTTTATATAGTGCAATGGCACCCCACTCCAGTACTCTTGCCTGGAAAATTGCATAGACAGAGGAGCCTGGTAGGCTGCAGTCCATGGGGTCGATACAGTCAGACACGACTGAGTGACTTCACTTTCACTTTTTCCTTTCATGCATTGGAGAAGGAAATGGCAACCCACTCCAGTATTCTTGCCTGGAGAATCCCAGGGACGGCAGAGCCTGGTGGGCTGCCGTCTATGGGGTCTCACAGAGTCGAACACGACTGAAGTGACTTAGCAGCAGCAATCCATCACGTATGTTTTTCCAATCCATGCCTCACTTTGTTATCAGAATTATATTCCAAAATTCTCTCTAGAAAATCGTTCTCTTGAATATTTTCTGTAGCCCTACTGCCAATGGAATAAAGTTCTACTGAAGCTTTCAAAAGTATATTGCACTGATCCTTTCAGCTTCATTTTCCTAAATTCCTCAGTATCACCAGTGACACCAGTATCTCTGTTAGATCCTTCTGATAAGTCACTTCAGTCGTGCCCGACTCTGTGTGACCCCATAGACGGCAGCCCACCAGGTTCCCCCGTCCCTGGGATTCTCCAGGCAAGAACACTGGAGTGGGTTGCCATTTCCTTCTCCAATGCAGGAAAGTGAAAAGTGAAAGTAAAGTCGCTGAGTTGTATCTGACTCGTAGCGACCCCATGGACTGCAGCCCACCAGGGTCCTCCATCCAGGGTATTTTCCAGGCAGGAGTACTGGAGTGGGGAGCCATTGCCTTCTCCACTTCTATTTCCTTAAATCATTGTTGATAATGTCTCTGTATCTTGAAATACTACCTACTGTATCACCTGATGAAATCCTTGCAAATTATTTAAAGCCTAATCCCCAAACTTAATTAAACCAACCAGACCTCCTTTCTGAGGAATTATTCAGCAATCCTTTCTCTGAATTTTTCTAGCCTGGTGTTTATTATTTTAAAATTCTACATCATTCCCATCTTCTTTCGTTGTTGTTTGTCTTTTATTTCTGTGATTACGTGTCAACTCACCATGTTTTCTCGTCTTTCAAGTTTGAAAGACAAAATTAAATTCATTTCTGTGTATACAACACATGTCAAACACCTGATGCATACGAGGCACTAAAATTATAGTTGATTAACATTTGCATATATATTAAAATAAGTAGTTTGTCCAACTGGGGAGCTCTATTGCTGACTTTTTTGGATGAATTCTCTTGTTCTATGTTTTATGGGATATTTGAAGACACACTGTAGCTTCTATAGCCCCTAGTGAGAAGTTATTTAAATACTGATAAAGAAGTTTAATTAGTTTTTACTACTCTGTTTCTCTTATTTATAAGACGGGCTAAAAATATACTCTCTTAATTTAAGTTCTGTACTTTTCTGTGAGATACTCTTATTAGGAGTAGACTGGAATTCAAAATCTTATAAGTAGAATATGTTATTAATCATTGCTTCCATTTATTTTATAAGGCTTTCCTGGTTTTCTTTTGAATGGTCAAGTAGCATACCCAGTGTGTCTGGTTGGGAGAAGTAGAAAATTTTAAAAACTCAATCTATTTATTATAATGATGACAAGCAAATATTATGTGCCAAGCTGTGTTCTATTTACTTCATTTAAATTAACTTAATTTTTAAAACAACCCTGTGTGGTAGGTCCTATTAATATACCTGTTTTACAGAGAAGGAAACTGAGGTACAGGATGGTGGACTTGCTCAAAACACAGAACTCATCAGCCTTTGAGCCAGGATACAAACCCAGGCATATTGATTCCATAACCCATGGCCTTTCTGGCTGTCATAACAGATAACAGTCATATGCAGAAGTAAATACACACAGAGCCAAATAAGGCAAGAGATAAACTGAGGTTTAAGGAGCTCAAAATCACTACAGATGGTGACTGCAGCCACGAAATTACAAGATGCTTGCTCCTTGGAAGAAATGCTATGACAGGCCTAGACAGTGAAATATCACTTTGCTGACAAAGGTCTGTATAGTCAAAGCAGCTGTTTTTCCAGTAGTCATGTATGGATATGAAAGTTGGACCCTAAAAAAAGGCTGAGCATCGAAAAATTGATGCTTTCAAACTGTGGTGCTGGAGAAGACTATTTAGAGTCCCTTGGACTGCAAGGAGATCAAACCAGTGAATCCTAAAGAAAATCAGTCCTGAATATTCATTGGAAGGAGTGATGCTGGAGCTGGAGGTCCGGAAATGTGGCCACTTAATGCAAAGAACTGACTCACTGGAAAAGACCCTGATGCTGGGAAAGATTGAAGACAAGAGGAAAAAGGAGCAACAGAGGATTGGATGGTTGGATGGCATCACTGACTCAATGGACATGAGTTTGAGCAAACTCCAGGAGACAGTGAAGGACAGGGAAGCCGGATGTGCTGCAGTTCATGGGGTTGCAAAGAAGTCGGACACGACTGAGAACAACCCAGTGACTCAAAAATAACAACAAAGGAGCTCAGCAGTTAGGTGAATAAGACTCGATCGATTTTGACTGAGCCATTATAAATGGATTTTGAAGAGAGAGGGCCACTTGGAAAGCACTCATTTGCGAGCAGGGCTCTGACACTCCACCATCTCAAAGGCAGGTCATGGCTCTGTGGATCACCTTGCTTTTCTCTGTGTGCTTCTCCCTACTTCCCAAAGATCAGCAATTTCCATTTCTTTCTGTTTTAGCCGTCTTCTCACAGTATCACAGACCCTCCCATACTCTGCCCCACTCCTACAAGGTATAATGACATCATTACGTATTTGGCTGTTGATGTCAGAATATGTATTCCTTTCGCTTTATAATGGAACAGTCTTCACCTAGCATTTCTGAAGTCAGCACACTGTCAGCAGGCAGTTGGAGGACAAGCCTAAATTGCAGAACTTTTCAGAGATTCACGTGGCAACCGTGACTCTCCCTCCCAAAGAAAAACTTCTAGCCTTGCTAGTCTTGGGGCTTCCCAGGTGGCTCTAGTGGTAAAGAACCTGCCTGCCGATGCAGGAGACACGAGACGCCAATTTGATCCTTCGGTGGGAAGATCCCCTTGAGGGAGAAATGGCAACCCGCTCCAGTATTCTTGCCTGGAGAATCCCATAGACAGAGGAGCCTGGAGGGCTACGGTCCGTAAGGTCCCAGAGTCAGACACAACTGAAGTGACTTAGCATACACGACAATGGTTTTGGACATAAATGTCAGCTTTGTTGCACCATTGCTTATTCCTAAAAATTTTGAAGTGAAGTCTTTTATTGTAGCTTTGTTGAGTAATAAGTAATTATATTCAAGCCCCACAGATGCAGACATACCACACCCACACAGTCAGACACACATGTGCACAACTGTACGTGTTGTGTGCATTTGGTAATTCCTTTACTTTAGCTGGAATCGAAATAGGCTTACTTTTCTTCTAATAAATCTTCCAACAATTCCTACCCCTTTGCCCTTCTCTGCCAGCAATTACTTGAAAAGGCACAAAATTCTCTAAAGCTGATCTCTTAAGCTATATAAACAGTAAATTTGATTCGCATTTTATTTAATCAGTACAAATCAGGAGAATATATTTAGAGGAGGGATAAAAAGACTATGTTTTGAGCTGATTAAATCTCTTCCTCCTCCCTCCCCATCAC
Source organism: Bos mutus (assembly GCF_027580195.1). Lineage (NCBI taxonomy): Eukaryota > Metazoa > Chordata > Mammalia > Artiodactyla > Bovidae > Bos > Bos mutus. The sequence continues at coordinate 28,222,107 of NC_091639.1, read as the reverse complement.
TTCACAAACCTCTCACCTATAATCAGGGCACAGGTAGAATCTCAGGTACAACATTAAGTAATTTACTAAATTAAAAAAGAAATATCTGATCTTAAAAACTCTTGAGTCTTTAGAAAAAAAGAAAATAGAAAAAAATCATGCTGGCCTTTCTAGGTAATTCTTCATCAGTGATGTGACAACTGATTTGCAGTATCTTTTGAAATGTTGAAGACATTTTCTATATCACTAATGTATTAAATACCAGTGTGACTGAAACTCTTCAAAGAGTAGTATCTGAAGGCTTCTCATTATTCTTCTTCCACAAAAGAAAAATTTTCTTAAAAATTGTACTCATCTCTCTTATTGGGGCCTCGGAGAAGGCAATGGCACCCCACTCCAGTACTCTTGCCTGGAAAGTCCCATGGACGGAGGAGCCTGGAGGCCTGCAGTCCATGGGGTCGCTAGAGTCGGACACGACTGAGCGACTTCACTTTCACTTTTCACTTTCATGCATTGGAGAAGGAAATGGCAACCCACTCCAGTGCTCTTGCCTGGAGAATCCCAGGAACGGGGGAGCCTGGTGGGCTGCCGTCTCTGGGGTCGCACAGAGTCGGCCACGACTGAAGCGACTTAGCAGTAGCAGCAGCAGGTGGCGCTAGTGGTAAAGAAGCCACCTGCCAATGTAGGAGACCTAAGAGATGTGGGTTCGATTCCTGGGTCAGGAAGATTCCCCCAGAGAAGGACATGGCGTCCCACTCCAGTATTCTTGCCTGGAGAATTCTATGGCCAGAGGAACATGGTGGGCTACAGTCCATGGGGTTGCACAGAGTAGTGTACTCATCTCTCTTATTAAAGGCAATGAAATATTTAGTCAAAATGTTCTAAGGATTTCCGTCAAACAAGCAACTTGACTCTTACTTGCTAATAGTTTGTGGTTAAGCAGATAAGTCTTTGGGCCTCAGTGTTTCTCATCCCTAACATGGAGTGATGACAGATGTCCTATGGAAAGCTTCACAGTGCCTGGCTGCTGAGTTCCTGTTATCTAGACTACCAGTCTAGCAATAGGAGTATAAAGAGTTAGATGAAAATAATAATCAAATAAGTTTATTGTGAGAATTAAATGAGTTGACATATGAAATTAATAGACTAATGCCTTGCTAATAATTATTACTCAATGAAAATTACACTGCTAACTATCCTGTTGTTGTTCCCCAATTAGAAAATAAGCTGTTTTTTGCTGAAAGGCAAACATGTAGAATTTACTTTCTAATTCCCCTCGTAGCCCAAACCTTTCTCACTTCCTTGCCAGAAGTTATAGCAAAGGACTTATTAGGTAGTGAGTTTCTTACAGGAAAGGCTATTTTCTGAACACCCTTGTATTCCTTCTGTTTGTAAGAGCATTTAGGAGGTCATTAGCCTTTGGTTGCTGTTGCTAAGTTTGGCGAATGTTTATTTGAGATGAGGGCGGGGTTCCTGGAGGTAGGAGAGGAAGGAAGAAATAAGAACTGTTCAGCATTGACACATATACACTACCATGTGTGAAATAGGTAGCTAGTGGGAACCTGCTGTATAGCATAGGGAGCTCAGCTCGGTGCTCTGTGCTGACCTAGAGGAGTGGAACTGAGGCTCAAGAGGGAGGGAATATATGTATACATATAGCTGACTCAGTTCGTTGTAGCAGAAACTAACACAACATTGTAAAGCAATTACACTTCAATTTAAAAAAAGAACTGTCAAAATTGACATAGTTTTGAGAGAGTACCATTTTTAAAAAAATCAATTTTCATCTATTTTGCATTTTTCCAACATGCAAGTGGCTGAGGAGAGTGTGGAAGAGTGTTTGTGTGTGTAATGTGGATAGAGAGGTGTGCATAGCATTTAAAAACTGTTTTAGCCCAATGCAGATTTGTAGAACAGAGAGTCGGACACGACTGAGCGACTTCACTTTCACTTTCACTTTTCACTTTCACTTTTCACTTTCATGCACTGGAGAAGGAAATGGCAACCCACTCCAGTGTTCTTGCCTGGAGAATCCCAGGGACGGGGGAACCTGGTGGGCTGCCAGACGTCTATGGGGTCGCACAGAGTCGGACACAACTGAAGCGACTTAGCAGCAGCAGCAGCATACATTGTTTTCTCTGCATCTGGAAATATAATTAGTCTAAAAACTGCAAACCAACTACAAGTTTTCCTTGCAATTTCTTTTATCTCTTTTTTATGTGTTTAGTTATCTTTTTTTGGAGATGTGTTGTATTCAAACTTTCTCCAGGCTTAGCAACAACAGATGTCAATATTCCGCCAGTGCCCCTGCTCCTTGGAGGTTTCCAGAGAGCGAATAGGATTCAGGGCTAATAGAATCAATTTTAATAACATGACCAAATCAAGTAAAGAACAAATTCAAGCTCCACTGGCTTGCATGGCTGCACTTCAGGTCAAGACAAGACCAATCAGAGATGACTTGAATTCCAAGATCAGAGGAAGAATGGAATAAAATAACAAATATAATCATGGTGTTTAGTGTAGTGATAAGTGGTTCTATTTGAGTGCATTGATCAACCCTGAGGTACCTCTTCTCAAAAGGTTCAGTTCAGTTCAGTTCAGTTGGTTGCTTAAGGAGTAAGCGTCTTTTAATTTCATGGCTGCAGTCACCATCTGCAGTGATTGATAAGTGTAATTGGTTTCTCTTCAAGGGAGGGGCAGGGGTATGATTCAGGGGCAATAGCCTTGGTACCAATACTAGAGAAGCACCTATGGTCTGAACTGTTATTCACAGCCCACTTGCACAAAACCACTATCCAGTGATTGAAATTTAAAGTTGATAAGGAGCTTTGTCAGACAGATTTTTATTGACTATGTCAAAGCCTTTGACTGTGTGGATCACAATAAACTGTGGAAAATTCTGAAAGACATGGGAATACCAGACCACTTGACCTGCCTCTTGAGAAACCTATATGCAGGTCATGAAGCAACAGTTAGAACTGGACATGGAACAACAGATTGGTTCCAAATAGGAAAAGGAGTACGTCAAGGCTGTATATTGTCACCCTGCTTATTTAACTTTTATGCAGAGTGCATCATGAGAAATGCTGGGCTGGAAGAAGCACAAGCTGGAATCAAAATTGCTGGGAGAAATATCAGTAACCTCATATATGCAGATGACACCACCCTTATGGCAGACAGTGAAGAGGAACTCAAAAGCCTCTTGATGAAAGTGAAAGTGGAGAGTGAAAAAAGTTGGCTTAAAGCTCAACATTCAGAAAACAAAGATCATGGCATCTGGTCCCATCACTTCATGGGAAATAGATGGGGAAACAGTGGAAACAGTGTCAGACTTTATTTTTTTGGGCTCCAAAATCACTGCAGATGATGACTGCAGCCATGAAATAAAAGACGCTTACTCCTTGTAAGGAAAGTTATGACCAACCTAGATAGCATATTGAAAAGCAGAGACATTACTTTGCCAACAAAGGTCCATCTAGTCAAGGCTATGGTTTTTCCTGTGGTCATGTATGGATGTGAGAGTTGGACTGTGAAGAAGGCTGAGTGCCAAAGAATTGATGCTTTTGAACTGTGGTGTTGGAAAAGACTCTTGAGAGTCCCTTGGACTGCAAGGAGATCCAACCAGTCCATTCTGAAGGAGATCAGCCCTGGGAGTTCTTTGGAAGGAATGATGCTAAAGCTGAAACTCCAGTACTTTGGCCACCTGATGCGAAGAGTTGACTCATTGGAAAAGACTCTGATGCTGGGAGGGATTGCGGGTAGGAGGAAAAGGGGACGACAGAGGATGAGATGGCTGGATGGCATCACTGACTCGATGGACGTGAGTTTGAGTGAACTCCGGGAGTTGGTGATGGACAGGGAGGCCTGGCGTGCTGCGATTCATGGGGTTGCAAAGAGTCAGACGTGACTGAGCGACTGAACTGAACTGAAATTTCAGGAGGAATCTGAAAAAAAAAAAGAACTAGCTAGAACCAAGTAGACCCAAGATGAGGCAGATAGAATATCCAGTAGAACTAAAGCCCTGTTATACACTCATTGTAATACATTAGCTAAGTGACACACCAACCAGTGGCAGACAGTTGCCAGTTGCCATGACAACAAATGGAAAGGTCCGTACAAGGACTGAAAAGGAGAGTTGCATCAGTGACGGGTCCAAACCACAATCCTGTACTCAGATAAGTCAAGAATTTTCCTCCCACTGTTCCCAATTCCTTCCCTTTTAACTCTACCCTCCTTTAAATTTGATGTCTCTACTCTAAACTGGGTTGAGAAGTTGATTTGTGAACCAGGTTTCTGCTTCTCCATTCTTTGGCCATTGAATAAAGTTTGTGCTATCTCAGCATCTGTTTTGCAATTGGCCACATGAATCTGATTGGAAAAAGAACCTCCCTGGCCCAGATAGGGGTTCTTGACCTGAGCTAGGACCCTGGCATATTTTCCATTGACCAATTCAGCAGCAGTATACAATAGTGTATATATATATATATATATATAAACAGTACATAACATGAAGCATGCTAAATTGCTTCAGTTATGTACAACTCTTTGTGACCCCATGAACTGTAGCCCGCCAGGCTCCTCTGTCCATGAGATTCTCCAAGCAAGGATACTGGAGTGGTTTGCCATTCCTTTCTCCAGTAATATTTCTGTATCTCACAAGTACTCATAAGAGATGTCCATCTATCTTCTCTTCTGGCACTATTAGACAAAAGATAGGAAAAATAAAGAGGTAAGATACATAAAAAGGAAGCTAAGCAGTAAGTCTCAAAAAATAATTGGAATAATTTTTCTTCTTGTTATCATCTACTCCTAAATCCTGACCCTAGAGTCAGTTCACAAGAGGAAACATTCCTGTTAGCTGCTTCTTTCGAGAGCATCAAAAATGAGAAAAGTATTATAATATTTATGTTGTTGTTTATGCTCATACAGAATCGATTTGGTAATAATTGACTCCCAGCGATAATTATTTTAAAAATTTTCTCTTTATTGACCTAATTTGTGTGTCTGAGTGTGTAAAAAGAATTTAGCAACCAGAGTCAATCATGAAAATACTGTTGACAGTAATCCATTTTCTGATGTGTGCGAGGGAAAACAATGAATCTACATTCTGCTGATTTCCTTGCTTTACATGACCTTTATTTCAAGTAGAAACTGGAATTTATGTGAGCAAGGAGATCCAACCAGTCCATTCTGAAGGAGATTGACCCTGGGATTTCTTTGGAAGGAATGATGCTAAAGCTGAAACTCCAGTACTTTGGCATCTCATGCGAAGAGTTGACTCATTGGAAAAGACTCTGATGCTGGGAGGGATTGAGGGCAGGAGGAGAAGGGGACGACAGAGGATGAGATGGCTGGATGGCATCACTGACTCGATGGACGTGAGTCTGGGTGAACTCCAGGAGTTGGTGATGGACAGGGAGGCCTGGCGTGCTGTGGTTCGTGGGGTCGCAAAGAGTTGGACACGACTGAGCGACTGATCTGATCTGATCTGATGCCCAGAAATGGACTTGTAAACAAGAGCTGAATTTATTTTTATGTTTTTACAAGTAAACATTCTAATTCCTAGATGACTGATTTTTTGCAATTTTATTCCATGTAAGTAAAACATTTTAAGATGAATGGCCCAAAATACAATAAATCTAGTAGGATTCTCTTTTCTCTTTTATCTCATGGTTTAATCTTGAATGCTCATCCATTCTTGTCCTTAGCCAAAAGAAAAAAGAGATTTATTGCACAATCCCGTGAATACTCCAATATTGCTCTACACTCTGCATTAATGGTATATTAATATCTGAAAATCTATTTTCTCTTCTTTATTTTTTCTTTCATATTTGTTAGTGAACATTCATCTATCACATGAGCTTACAACTCATTTATATATTTATAAACTTACATATATATAAACATACCTTTTGTTCTATACAATATGAAATAGAAAATGAAGTTTTGAGTTGTGAATCTATTGTATAAATTGTGAGCATAGCAAGCATTAAAAGAATGTGTTTTATGTTGCCTGTGGGCTTTTTGGTGCAAAGATCATTGTCCAAAATTATGTGTGATCAATTTTAATATTTAGATCTCATAAATATGTTTTACGATCACTACCTAACTTAAAAAGGTTGTATATCCTTAGCTTAATTCTTCCTGAAAAAAAATCACACCTGTATGTGGACAACCCATTTATTTCTTCAAATAGGTACTTTTTGTGGTTTTAATAACATAAATTTTTAGCTAAATGTTAAAGGCATACTATCCAATGTTTGGAATAGTTAGACTGTTTTAAAATGCAAGTAATAAAAATAAAATTTTATATCTATAACTAAAATAAATCATTTGAAAGGTAGCAAAGAATAAAGAATAAAATAAATTTTGACATGCCAGAGGTAGTTACTATTAGCAATTAGGTGCATTTTTTCTTTCTCCCTCTTTTTGTGTATGTATGCATACACGCATAAAGCTATATTAATATCTAGAGTGTGGGATATTCTTAAGAAGAAGAAAGAGGAGATAGATGTGTGATAATCTACCTTCAAAGCCAAAGAAGTTATCTAGCATTATATCTCTAAAGGATTCAGTAGACTCTTCTGTAATGCCTATGCATAGCTGTTCCTGTTTTACAATGGTTCACCTAGACTGTACACATTCTGCTTAATTCTTTGAAATATAAAACAAAACTGCTTCTTTAATCCATTTAAAAAATGAAAAAGTAACCATAAAAAATAAACAAACATATCAAAGGTCTACTATTTTCTATGCATTATACTAGGTTCTGGGGGTTACAATGTTTAATAAAATGGTCAAAGCTCCAGTCTTAGCATTGCCTGTAGCAGGAAATAGATAGGATGAGCAAACCACTAATACAGGTACAATATCACAAATGGGAAACGCAGCGTGCTATAGTAAGGGGGCCAGGTCTCATGTGGATGTTACAGGAGGCTTTCTTGTGAATTATAAAACTTAGCCTAAAGACTCAAGAATGAGTAGGCATACATTATAATCACCATATCTCTTATTATACAAACGGGACACTTTTGAAAATTAAAGATGACATTATTAATAATTATGCCAAGAAGTAACATATGTTAATTGCAACTGTCAGTGCAGAGTCAAAATAGGAAATAATTTCTATTTTTGGAAATAGAAATACATTTCAAAAACTTTTTTCTAAATTTAAGGTTATGAGTTTTAAAAGAGTGAAAATGAGACTTTAGTAAAACATATACACATGCACACAAACTTCTATACACAAATACTCACTAGTATGTTGTACCAATGAAACTTTGAATCTGAGAATTCACTTTATTAGTATGGATTTATGTGAATAAGTAAACTTTAATGAAATTCCTGAGCTGTGTTTTTTCCACTTTTCAGATGACCTTTACATATTTTTATATCACCACATTTAACCAGTCAGAATCCAAAGTCTAAACATTTTACCTCTATTCTGGAAAAGTGAAAAATCAGTGAATTACAATATATCACTATCCTAAAAATTAGCAAGATAAGAAAATCAAAATAAACACCATAGGAAAAAAAAGTTAAGATCTGAAAATAGCAAATAAAAAATACATTAATACTAAAAAAAAAAACAAGTAGATTAACAAATAAATAATAAACAGTGTTGGATAATTGTCAAGAAAGAATGGAACTATCTCTACAAATATCACAGATTCTAAAACAACACTAAGTGGGTGTTTTGAATATTCTGCCAGTAAATCTGAAAATTAGAAGAAATACCAAATTAAATGAATATGTAACTTACCAACTCTGACTTGATAATAAGTAGGAAACATGGGTTTTTTTTAAACCACTAAAGAATTAAATCAATTGTGAAAAAAGTTTTCATAGAACTGCACCAGTAATTCCATCAAACATTTAAGAAGAAAATCCAAACAACTGAATTCTGTTAGAAAATAAGCAAAATTTATTCCAGCAATGAATACATCTACATAAGATATAATACATTGTCACATCTGGTTTTATCTCAGGAGTTAAAAAGCAATTTTAACAATAAAGATCAATTGTAATGATCTACTATATTTACCAAAAGGAGAAAAATCATATGGCTCATCAAAAGATGCAGAAAACCTTTGGTGAGATCAAGCATACAACCAGAATTTTGATTTTTAATACACCAGAAACCTTCCTAAACAATTGATATCACTAAGTAAAAACAATAAAATAGATTCAAGTTGATGGTGAAGTATTTAAGATATCCCCTTTGAGAATTAGAGTAGCTCTGTTGGAGCTAACTAATATAGTTAAAAAGAAATATAAGATATTACAAAGGAAGAAACAAACCAGTATTACTTGCAGATGAACAGATGGTAAGATTAGAAAAAGGGAAAAATCCAAAGCAATAAACAGATGAATTTTATGAGAAACTACAAGAAAATTCATAAAATTTCTTACAATAAAGTCACCATATAAAATCTATTTTTCTATATTTTAGCAACAGTAAGTTGAAAATAAAATGAAAAGGAAACTAAATAGAAATATTCAAAATGTCTTAAGAACCACCCTAATTTGGATGTTTGCTTTCTTGGACTGCAGGAGGGAGGAAGGGAGGCATTTTTTAAATTATCTAGAACTCTCATTTAACCACTTTTCTTTACACATCATGTGTCTTCTTTCATTCTAAACAGTGAGTAGCCTCTCTGAGATGCTGAAAATCATCATTAAAGGGATGGCTAAATTATTGCTTTTTATTCAGTATAATTCAAATAGAAACTGATGAGAAATAAACAATAAAAAGCAGACCTGCAGCATTTCCCAGGTAAGTGAGAGTGCAGATTGGGTCCTAACCACATCAGAAAAGGTGAATGATCTTACAGTGATTTACCCTACAATGAATGATCTTACAGTGAATGACCCTACAGTGAATGATCTTACAGTGGCAATGGGATAAGATCATGTGTAACAAGCCTTTTGGACCCTTATTTTCTCTTCTGTGTCAGCACAGGTCCACAGCTAAAGCAGAAGCCAGAAGGACTTGTTTTCTTATTTGTTTGTCATTAATTATGTAAATAATAAGCAGAGGCTGTACCTTACTCTAGAGTAAAACTATTTAATTATCTAACTATAGTACTGAGAAGATTAATGAGACATTTGACAAAAAGAAGCAAAAGAAGATATAAAAATGAAATAGAATATAATAGTTTCACTAAAATGAGTTCTGGTATCATAGAGAAAAAAAGTAATTAAATACAATTTAATCCAATCTGGTGAATCATGTTATTTCATGTCTTTAACATGTATAAAAATACCTTTTTATTCTAGCTTTCTTACTTCATAGACATATGCATAAACTATTTAAGTTAACAACAGATCTGTATGAAAATTCAAGGGCATTTCTTTGATCATTATGAATTATTATGCTGTGATTGGACACATTCAACTTAACTCAAAAGTATCTAATAAATGCTGGAGAGGGTGTGGAGAAAAGGGAACCCTCTTACACTGTTGGTGGGAATGCAAACTAGTACAGCCACTATGGAGAACAGTGTGGAGATTCCTTAAAAAACTGGAAATAGAACTGCCTTATGATCCAGCAATCCCACTGCTGGGCATACACACTGAGGAAACCAGAAGGGAAAGAGACACGTGTACCCCAATGTTCATCGCAGCACTGTTTATAATAGCCAGGACATGGAAGCAACCTAGATGTCCATCAGCAGATGAATGGATAAGAAAGCTGTGGTACATATACACAATGGAGTATTACTCAGCCATTAAAAAGAATACATTTGAATCAGTTCTAATGAGGTGGATGAAACTGGAGCCTATTATACAGAGTGAAGTAAGCCAGAAGGAAAAACACCAATACAGTATACTAACGCATATATATGGAATTTAGAAAGATGGTAACGATAACCCTGTATACGAGACAGCAAAAGAGACACTGATGTATAGAACAGTCTTATGGACTCTGTGGGAGAGGGAGAGGGTGGGAAGATTTGGGAGAATGGCATTGAAACATGTGAAATGTCATGTATGAAACGAGATGCCAGTCCAGGTTCAATGCACGATGCTGGATGCTTGGGGCTGGTGCACTGGGACGACCCAGAGGGATGGTATGGGGAGGGAGGAGGGAGGAGGGAGGAGGGTTCAGGATGGGGAACACATGTATACCTGTGGTGGATTCATTTTGATATTTGGCAAAACTAATACAATTATGTAAGGTTTAAAAATAAAATAAAATTAATTTTTAAAAAAAGTATCTAATAAAGAACATCTATATTCCACACTGTTTGGGGACTCTAAGGCAGGCCACTATGAATAAATATCCTTTCAAATAGATGGAATATAAATTAATCAATAAACAAACAGTCCTTTGGTTCCCTTGTTAGACCAAGCACTGAGCCAGATAAATTGGTACTAAAAAATAAAATGTGTGTGTGTATATGTGTATATGTGTATACTATGTATGTGTGTCATTATATATATATATATAATGACCTTGAGGTAAAATTAATATCTAGTATAGAAAAAAAGTTAAAAAGGAAAACTGACATGAAACTAGTAGAGAACATTGATGAACAATCAAGCACTAAATTTTACAGAGTATATGCATGTACCTTTGGTTTTAGAAAAAGGTAAGTGTAGGCTGAGATAGCTGGAAAAGGCAGAAATTATGAGTGTTGAGGATATATGAAATTTACACAGGTGAAGGAAAGATGGCAGAAATAACCAGGCAACTGGAAGAAACAGGATCAAAGACACAAAAATGAAAAGCATGATGTTTGGAAATAGTAAGGAGAAATCTGGGATTTGAAAGAAATAACTTCTGAAGAGAAACCACAGTGGGTTGTGGAAAGCATCAAAAACCTGGCAACAGAGACTGAAAGGTTGGGTTCCTCCTGCCTCTGCCCCCTGCTAGTTTTCTGGTTTGGGTCCAGGCATTTAATTTAACTGAGCTTGAGTTCACCTACTATCTGCTGAGGACGAGATGAACTCTGCCTTTGTCCTATATCTGTAGGAATTAAATGAGACAAACTGTACATGAGTGTGTTTTAACCTGTTAAGTTCTAAATCAAAGGGACATCATTCAAGGTGAAAATTAATATCCCTTCTTTCCTTTGATACAAGCTACTATGCATAGGACAAGTTACTGCAGATCCAGGAAAGCTTGTTGCTGCTGTTTTAATCAGTTTTATGTGTAGGTTGTTGCAAAGGTGGGACTGGTTGCATGAACAGAAGGCAGGTTTTTGCCCTATGCAGAACACACTCAGACTCCTTCACACAGAATAGACATGTGAGTCCCACTGCAGGAACTAATTGATTGGTTTGTTGACTCGTTGGCTTGGTTTTTTTTGTTTCTTATTTCATTTCCTTCTGTGCCATTTGCTTGTTTGAACACAATGGAGATGTCCAAGGAAGTGTAGGGCTGATTTAGTGGAAAGAATCGTGTATTCCTGTCTGCACGGATGGAACTGTGCCTCCTCTCCCCAAATTAATATTTCCAAGTCCCAATGCCCAGGACCTCAGAATGTAACCTCATTTGGAAATCGGGTCTTGCAGATACAGTTAGTAAAGATGTGGCTGTATTGAAATAGGGCTGGGCCAAAACCAAGATGACAGAATGCCAGGGACTATAAAGGCAGACAAATGTATACACACACACACACACACACATATATATACATGCATATGTATAAAGTAATAAAATCATGGTCAATGAGTTTTTAAAATATATATAGTTTCATCACAGTATTTATTCAATCAGAGAAATCTTAGGCTCCTCCTAAAATCAATAGATTTCAGACCTTTAATATAACTTCCCTTTTAACATTCCTATAAGATTCTTTGTTTTCACATAATCAGAGTTTGCATGTGTGCATGCTCAGTCGCTTCAGTCGGGTCTGACTCAGTGACTCTAGGGACCGTAGCTTGTCAGGCTCCTCTATCCATGGGATTCTCCAGGCAAGTTTGTTCCTCATTAATTCTATATTGCAGCTGTTCTAATTCCAATTCCAGTTATATAAAATATCTCATTTCAGAATGTCTCAAGCCATCATTGTCCTGATAACGAACATTCCCCCAGATAACCTCCAGCAGCACTGACTCCTCAGTTACAGAGTTTCTTACCCTTGTCATCACTCCTAGCTATTCCAGCAGGATGTTAGCCAAATTCATTAACTAGCATAGCAGACAAAGAAAAGGCAGCACGCTGAGACTCTTCTTTTTATTTCTGACATTTTTGTTTCTTTTTATGCTAGCACAAAGATCATACCACATCATTACATTTTTCTGAGCCAACACTCAATTTTGTGTGTGTGTGTGTGTGTATGTGTGCGAAACACCAGTGTCATGACACTTTCTTCTTGCATGGATCAGAACAGGATGTAACACAAATGTCTTTGTAGTCAATGTTTTCTAATCCTTTTTAGAATCACTGGAATGCTTGTCACATGTGAAGGTCCAGCAGAGACCTGATACTACAGAGCACATGTAACATGCTATCAGATAAAGAATTACATATTAACTAAAAACTAAATACTAAAGCATTAAAAGTATCATATCGAAATTACAGCAAATAAATCAATGATTAGATGCTCAGGAGTCAAATCATTGGCCTTTAGAAGTCTGAACAAGTTTAATTTGTATACATTTATGTAGCAGAGCTGATAGCTGGAAATTTCTGTGCCTTTTTAAAATGGATAAACATTCTGGAGACATTGGTTAGCTAAGGATTCTCCTAATAAATAAAAGTCCCTCTATTATCTGCTTCAGGGTTTGCTAACTCATTGTTATTTTTATTGTGTGTTCATCTAGATAATTTTTTTTGTCCCCTTTAAATATCATAAGGATTCTCAAAGTGTGGTCTGGAGTTCAGGACCACAGAGAACCCAGGGAGGCAAAACTATATTCATAATAATATTAAAATATGATATATCTTTTTCAATTTCACCTTGTGATGAATGTACAGTGGACTTTCCAGAGGTGATCTGCTGCTGCTGTTGCTGCTAAGTCACTTCAGTCCTGTCCAACTCTGTGCGACCCCATAGATGGCAGCCCACCAGGTTCCCCCGTCCCTGGGATTCTCCAGGCAAGAACACTGGAGTGGGTTGCCATTTCCTCCTCCAATAGAGGTGATCTAGTGGGTAACATCGGAGAAGGCAATGGCACCCCACTCCAATACTCTTGCTTGGAAAATCCCACGGACGGAGGAGCCTGGTAGGCTGCAGTCCATGGGGTCGCTAAGAGTCAGACACGACTGAGCGACTTCACTTTCACTTTTCACTTTCATGCATTGGAGAAGGAAATGGCAACCCACTCCAGTGTTCTTGCCTGAAGAATCCCAGGGATGGGGGAGCCTGCTGGGCTGCCGTCTATGGGGTCACACAGAGCTGGACACGACTGAAGTGACTTAGCAGCAGCAGGAATAAATAAAAATTATGATTTTTAAGTTGTAGTTAAAAAATTCAGCTGTCAAATGTGAGGATATATGAGTCACAATGATATAAAATTAAAGAGTTTATCATAAACTATAATCAAAATGAGGAGCTGTTATTTTTAAGCTTTGGTTTTTTTGGAAGGTGGTGAATTCCACCAAGATGGTTACCATTTTCTTGACTTTACTTGATAACACACTCCTCATAGTCATCACTTTATTCTTATTGTTAATACTACCACACTATTTTGCTGTTAGACTAATGTACTATTCTACTATCTGATGCTCTGGACTAAACTGTCTTTCCTCTAATCCACACCACCAGAACAAATTACCCTAAATTGAAGTTTGTCAGGAACGTCCTCACTCAGAAATATTAGAGCTCCCCCACTGCCTGCAAAAGTCCAAACATCTTGGAATCTTGAAAGTAAAAGTGTTAGTCGCTCAGTTGTGTTTAGCTCTTTGTGACCCATGGACTGTAGCCCACCAGGCTCCTCTGTCCTTGGAATTCTCCAGGCAAGAATATCAGAGTGGGTTGCCATTGCCTTCTCCAGGGGAACTTCCCAACCCAGGGATTGAACCTATGTCTCCTGCATTTCAGGCAGATTCCTTACCATCTGAGCCACCAGAAAAGCCCATGGAATCTTAGGATCACAGATTTTCCAATATATAAGGGAACATATCCATCATCACCAGATATCATATCTGGATATCTGGATATCATCAGATCCAAGCTTCACATGTTCTAAAATAAATTGATGTTCATAGATGATATGACTTTATCATGGTCATATGAACAATAGCAAGATATCAAAATGGGATTTGTAGTTGAGTCTGTATCTGACATTTTTGGTACCACAAAATATCCTGATTTACCTTTTTAAATATGTATTTCTATTTCCCATCATAGTATCTCTACTTCAGTTGCAGTCTTCTCACTGTCCCCAAAATATATTATGTAAATTTCCATCACTGTACTCTTGCCCATTTAATTCTCCCAGTATATATTCTCCTCCCTACATATCTTTTAGGATTTGTCAAAGTTACATCTTCCCTTTAAAATTTTCTTGAACCAATTCAGCTCACATAATCTCTCTCTTTTTGGTATTCTGGTTGTTTTTCCAGTGGATTAAAGACCTAATATAAAACTGGATATTATAAAACAGCAAAAGAGACACTGATGTATAGAACAGTCTTTTGGACTCTGTGGGAGAGGGTGAGATGATTTGGGAGAATGGCATTGAAATATGTATAATATCATATATGAAACAAGTCGCCAGTCCAGGTTCGATGCACAATACTGGATGCTTGGGGCTGGTGCACTGGGACGACCCAGAAGGATGGTATGGGGAGGGAGGAGGGAGGAAGTTTCAGGATGGGGAACACGTGTATGCCTGTGGCGGATTCATTTCGATATATGGCAGAACCAATACAATATTGTAAAGTTTAAAAATAAAATTAAAAAAAAATAAAAATTCAAAAAACAAACAAACAAAAAAACTCTTAGAGAAAAACATAGGCAGAACACTCTGACATAAATTGCAGCAATGTCTTTTTTGAGCCATCTCCTAGAGTAATGTAAAGAAAAGCAAAAATAAGCAAATGGCACTCATTAGCTTTTGCACAGCAAAGGAAACCACAGAGAAAACAAAAAGACAACCCACAGAATGGGAGAAAAATATTTGCAAATGATGCCACTGACGATAGTTAGTCTCTAAAATTTACAAACATCTCACATCAATATCAAAAAAGCAAACAGCCCAGTCATAAAATGGGCAGAATACCTAAATAAACATTTCTCCAAAGAAGACCCACAAATGGCCAAGAGGCACATGAAAAGACGCTCAACATTGCTAATTATTAGAAAATTGCAAGTCAAATCTACAATGAGATATCACCTCACACCAGTCAGAATGGGCATCATCAAAAAAATCCACAAATAATAAATGCTGGAGAAGGTGTGGAGAAAAGGGAACCCTCTTATACTATTGGTGGGAATGCAAATTGGTACAGTCACTATGGGGATTAACATGGAGGTTCCTTAAGGAACTAAACTCAGAGCTACCATATGATCCAGCGATCCCATTCCTGGGTATCAGTCAGTTCAGTTCAGTCACTCAGTCAAGTCTGATTCTTTGTGACCCCATGAACTGCAACACGCCAGGCTTCCCTGTCCATCACCAAATCCCTGAGCTTGCTCAAACTCATGTCCTTCGAGTCAGTGATGCTATCCAATCATCTCATCCTCTGTTGTCCCCTTCTCCTCCTGCCTTCAATCTTTCCCAGCATCAGGGTCTTTTCCAATGAGTCAGTTCTTTGCATCAGGTGGCTAAAGTATTGGAGTTTCAGTTTCATCATCATCCTTCCAATGAATATTCAGGACTGATCTCCTTCAGGATGGACTGGTTGGATCTCCTTGCAATCCAAGGGACTCTCAAGAGTCTTCTCCAACACCACAGTTCAAAAACATCAGTTCTTAAGTGCTCAGCTTTCCTGGGCATATATCCTGAGAAACACTTGTCTTTTTTTTTTTTTTTTTTAAAAGGATACATACATCCCAGTGTTCATTGCAATGCTGTTGACAATAGCCAAGACATGGAAGCAACCTAAATGTCCATCGACAGATGAATGGATAAAGATGTGGTACATATATATTATGGAATATTGCTCGGCCTTTGAAAAGAATGAAATAATGCCATTTGAAACAACATGGATAGACCTGGAGATTATTGTACTAAGTAGTATTTCAGGCAGAGAAAGACAAATATCATATGATATCACTTACATGCAGAATCTAAAAAAAGGATACAAATAAACTTATTTAAAAAACAGAAATAGACTCACAGACTTAGAGAATGGTTACCAGAGGGGAAGTGTGGGGAGAGGTTTGGGATTTACATATTTAAAACAGATTTGCATATTTATTTACATATAATTATAAGTAAATGTAAAAATATGTAAAAACATATTTACATACTTAAAATATCTACTATACTTAAAACAGATAACCAATAAGTACCTATTGTGTAACAAGAGGAACTCTACTCAATATTCTGTAGTAACCTAAATAGGAAAAAAATTTGAAAAATAATAAATACATGTACATGTGCAACTGAATCCCTTTGCTGTACACCTGAAACTAACACATTTTTAATGAATTGTGCTCCAATATAGGCTTCCCAGATCGCACAGTGGCCAAGAATCCTCCTAACAATGCAGGACATATGGTTTGGATCTCTGGTCAGGGAAGATCCCCTGGAGTAGGAAATGGCAACCCACTCCAGTATTTTTGCTGGAATATTCCATGAACAGAGCTCCCTGGTGAGCTACAGTCCATGGGGTTGAAGAGTTGGATCCAACTGTTCACACACAGCATAATGCCACACACAACACTTTTTTGTGTATCATTTATGTTTGCATTTTAAAATTTCTGTTTCATGTTGACCTCATGCAGGGTATTTAAATATATTTAGTTGATTATCATAGAGGCTCTTTGCACCATAGAGAGCAAATAGTATATTGATTACACCTTTTCCTTTGTAAGAATATATTAACTGGCCTATTAAAAGAGACTAGATAAATAGCATTTAGTAAGTCTACAGTTAACTTCCTCAAAGATCCCTGAAGCATTTTTCAGTTTCATTGATCCTCATGTCATTTCTCTGCTTACCTCAACAAGCAAAATCAATTCAACTGCACTGATAATCAGACCAGATGTAAAACCATCCACTTAAGCAAATATGAAATAATTTTGAGTTTGCCTGATCTGATTTTTGGAAGACTGTGCCAATGTGAAGTCAAATGGAGGACTTGTGAGTTCAGAGGGGATAGCCACATATATTTATTTTCAGCAGAGAACAATTGAGAGATCTAGAAAAAAGGACGATCAGCTAATTCAGGTTTAATATATAACCTGTGCTGTGCTGTGCTCAGTTGTGTCCTACTCTTTGCGACCCCATGGACTGTAGCCCGCCAGGCTCCTCTGTCCATGGGGATTCTCCAGGCAAGAATACTGGAGTGGGTTGCCATGCCCTCCTCCAGGGGATCTTCCCAACCCAGGGATAGAACCCAGGTCTCCCACGTTGCAGGCAGATTCTTTACCATCAGAGTTACCAGGGAAGCCCAATGTCTCACCTAACACTGAGCTATTTGTTAAGAATCTTAATCCCTCTGTCTGTTGGCCCCTACTCCCTCAATTTGCATACTCCACAGATGATGAGTCTGTGTAGCTACACCGATGCTACAGAGCACCTTGACTGACTCCGGTACCTTTTTCACAATTCTGTACAAAGATGCAAAATAAGCTTTGGAAAGTATAAAAGTCCAATCAAGGGAAGGACAAGACAGGAACCATTCATTGTAACCCCTGCCTTATTCTTATTCCTTACTACATATTTCTTGCTTATTTCAAGAAAACACTTAAATTCTTCCTGATTGCAAAGATAATAAAAATCATTTGCCTTATTGAGAATATGAAAAAGAGATAATGTTTTTTGCTCTCCTTAAAAGTTAAATTTTCTAAATGCTTTATTGAAATAAATAATGATGTTTGCCTCATAGAGAAAATGTTTACCATGAAAACATAATTGTCATTTCTTTGCAGAACTGGTGCGGTGTGTTGTAAGAGAAGGATTATTGACATAGGGGCTAGAAAATTCTAAATTCAAATCTGACCTCATCAGCTTGAAAGATGCATTTTCTGTAACATTTTATTTTTTATTCCCAAGTTACCTACCTCTTTATCTTAAATAATTAAGGTTTCATAAAGGGTTGCTTGAGAAAATATAAGATAATACAAATAAAGTGGTTGACACAAAGGAATATTTTTATAAATATTACAATCCCTTCACTCATCAACTACCTATTACCCAAATCTCATACTACACCTTACCTTTCCTATCATTTTTCAAACAAATGTTATATCTGAAAACATCATTACATTCAATGTCTGGGCAGGAAATTCCAATCACGATTCATTAAAACAGTCCAACCCATTTCTGTCAAATTTGAGGGATGAACCTTCTGTCATGCCTTTGCTTATACAAGATCAATGGAATCTTTCACGTGTGTTTCATATCTTCAGACTCCTCCAAAAGTTATCTCTGAGAAAATTGGTAGAAGTCATTTACCAAGACATACGGATGTGTGTTTCCAGAAGGACAGGAGAGTTCAGAAGTGTTCTGACACTAATTCATAATCAATTCTTTCCCTCAGATAATGTGGAAACCTCTAACAGATTTTTTAACTGTGTAAACTATTAACAGACAGCATCCACAAATTTATTCCTTGTTGGATACATCCACGGGGCAACCATGGTGGCCTATGGTCTTGATGTGCTGGCCTTGGACACAAAGTCTCCAGAAATGGTGTAGCCCTCTGTTGGCCTGATTGGGGTCTAAACAATTGTTCTGCTTACACAGAGTTCATTTTCTGTAATCCGAGTCTTTAATTAAGGTACTTCCCTGACTCTTGGAACAAAAATATTTGTCATTTCTTTCCCTGATCATTTTTAATTCAACTGATGGATGTATAAAATTTGGGCTTCCCAGGTGCATCAGTGATTAAAAAAAAGAAATCCGTCTGCCTTGCAGGAGAGGTGGATTCAATACCTGGGTCAGGAAGATCCCCTGGAAGAGAAAATGGCAACCTGCTCCAAGATTCTTGCCTGGATAATCCCACGAACAGAGAAATCTTGAGTCATGAAGAGTTGGACATGACTGAACAACACAGCATATAAGCATGCACATACAAAAATTAGCACATGTATGCTCATTATTGTTTTAATTTAAAATACTTACTATACCTTCCACCAACATTAATTGAATAAAATAACTTTAGACAGAGATATAGAGACACACACACTGGCTTCAGTTTGATTCAATCTGATGATTCAATTTGATTTAATATCACTTATTATTCCTTTTAAAGAAGGCTTCAAAACTGTTTGATTTGGAGTCCAATGGCATAGTTATCTGATATGCTCACCCATTACCCAATTCTGTTTATTTTCTTCAATCCTCTTTGATCTATCATATCTCATTAATATTTACCTAACATTGTACTTGGCATTTTATATTTCACACCTCTCTAATCTATGTGCAGTAAGGCTGGTACACCAAGTTATTTAAAGTAGTTATTTGCAATGTGATGTTACTATAGCTCATGTTATAGTTTCATTTCCTATGCAGAACTTAGGAAACAAAATATCTGTCTTCCAGAAACACAGACGTCAGATGTAAGCACACCCAGACTTTGGCTATGAAGGGGATAACACACACACAAAAATAAACATTCATTTTTAACTGAAACATAGGTCCTGCTGATGCTGGACTTGTGATCAGGCTTTTCATATCAGACCCCTCCAGGGTGGAAGAGTGTCAAAGTTTGGGGGAAAAATGTTTCTTCATAATGATACCTAAAATTTATTTTATAGGATTCTGTGGCATTCATCCCAAATTTAAAGATAAAATTAAGTGGCAGTCTTCCCCTAGAAGAACAAGAATAGAATTCAAGCCATCTCACACATCCACTGATTTAAAACATCTGGCAAAACAGAGAGTCATAGTCACTGAGCCAAGCCAGCAGATGAACACGGTCCAAACGAGGTGGGAGAAGATTTAGTATAAGTGATGTTCAGTTCTAGGATTAATGCTCATGAAAGGACATTCAATCAATGCAATAACAAAACTGTTCAGCATGAAAAACTGCATTTTACGACATACTTACATACTTCAGTTCAGTTCAGTTGAGTCGCTTAGTCGTGTCCGACTCTTTGCGACCCCATGAATCACAGCACACCAGGCCTCCCTGTCCATTACCAACTCCCAGAGTTCACCCAAACTCTTGTTCATCGAGTTGGTGATGCCATCCAGCCATCTCATCCTCTGTTGTCCCCTTCTCCTCCTGCCCACAATCCCTCCCAGCATCAGAGCCTTTTCCAATGCGTCAACTCTTCGCATGAGGTGGCCAAAGTATTGGAGTTTCAGCTTTAGCATCATTCCTTCCAAAGAAATCCCAGGACTGATCTCCTTTAGAATGGACAGGTTGGATCTCCTTGCAGTCCAAGGGACTCTCAAGAGTCTTCTCCAACACCGCAGTTCAAAGGCATCAATTCTTCGGCACTCAGCTTTCTTCACAGTCCAACTCTCACATCCATACATGACCACTGGAAAAACCGTAGCCTTGATTAGACAGACCTTTGTTGGCAGAGTAATGTCTCTGCTTTTGAATATGCTATCTAGGTAGGTCATAACTTTCCTTCCAAGGAGTAAGTGTCTTTTATTTCATGGCTGCAGTCACCATCTGCAGTGATTTTGGAGCCCCAAAAATAAAGTCTGACACTGTTTCCACTGTTTCCCCATCTATTTCCCATGAAGTGATGGGACCAGATGCCATGATCTTTGTTTTCTGAATGTTGAGCTTTAAGCCAACTTTTACACTCTCCTCTTTCACTTTCACCAAGAAGCTTTTTAGTTCCTCTTCACTTTCTGCCATAAGGGTGGTGTCATCTGCATATCTGAGGTTACTGATACTTCTCCCAGCAATCTTGATTCCAGCTTGTGCTTCTTCCAGCCCAGCATTTCTCATGATGTACTCTGCATAGAGGTTAAATAAGCAGGGTGACAATATACAGCCTTCATGTACTCCTTTTCCTCTTTGGAACCAGTCTGTTGTTCCATGTCCAGTTTTAACTGTTGCTTCCTGACCTGCATATAGGTTTCTCAAGAGGCAGGTCAGGCGGTCTGGTATTTCCATCTCTTTCAGAATTTTCCACAGTTTATTGTGATCCACACAGTCAAAGGCTTTGGCATAGTCAATAAAGCAGAAATAGATGTTTTTCTAGAACTCTCTTGCTTTTTCCATGATCCAGCAGATGTTGGCAATTTGATCTCTAGTTACAACCTATCAATTGTACTCCTAGGCATATATCCACTGAAAATATCTGTGCATGTTCACTATAAGACATGTACAGGAAAGTACCAGAACAACATTATTCCATCATAATAACAAAACATTCAAAACACCTAAAATGTCCACCAAATTAGAATGCCATTTCCATTTAATGGGACATTCCATAACAATGAAAATGATCAAAAGATACACCTAAGAATTTGGAAAAAATCTCATACATAAAATGTTGATCAAAGTAAAAACCACATACAATATAATACATTTGTACAGAATTCAAAATATTTAAAGTTATACTGCATTATTTACGATGTAAAACTTAGGAGACAAAATTATGAAAAGTTGCTGATTATTTTCTGGAATTTAATGATATAAAAATAATAGAATTCAGATTTGTGGTCACCCTCGTGGGGGGGAGGAATATTGACTATAGGGAGCATAATGAAAAATTCTGAGATTTTGTTCTGTATTTTTGTTGTTATTTTACCTTCATTGTGTCCATGTGTTATTCACTTTGTGATATATCATTGACCTGGATTTTTTCCTTGCAGAGCTAGGCTTTTCTAAATGTGTCACATATTTCACATATCAAAAATTCAAACATTTTCGTAAAATTGTTTTCAAAAATCCCTCAGAGTTGAGGGATGGTCTATGAACGATCTGTACGTGTAGAGAAATATGAAAATGAAGAAGCTCTATTATACAGAATGAAAGGATAATAAAGTAAAATTTCTTTCCTTTCCTATTATTTAATTGCCATCCAAAATTTCAAATAAATTCTGTGTGTGCACACACGTGTATGTGTGCATAGGAATGGCCCTACTTGATGCCCTTATATCTGAAGAATTTGTTGTATACCACAAAACTTGACATTTAGAACGACATACAAACTACCATAACTCCACCAAGTTACAGTGGAGTAATTTGAAGTGGTCAGAAAATGATCTTACATTTTTCCATGAGGTAATTTTCACATTTAAAGAAAGTATATCAAGACTTCCTTGGCGGTCCAATGGTTAAGACTCTGTTTTCCAATTCAAGGGCCCCTAGTTCAACCCCTGGTCCAGGGAATAAGGTCCCACATGCCACAGGGTGCAGCCAAAAATTAAAGAAATAAAAGAAAGAAAGCATATTACCATGAACCCACAATTTACTTAAATTTATGTTATCTGGCTTTTATTATTGATATACACTACACTTTGCCAGTGTTCTTTGTCTGACATGACAGATGACTTTTTATAAACATTTATTACGTGTTTATTTTTATTCTGTGAAGAATGAAGTTGTTATGGCTCAGAAGTTAAAAAACAAAACAAAAAACCCTCAGAAACTTACAGTCAACTTTGTATCATGTTTCTTGGTGTAAGGGGTAGAACAACAGTGAGTATCACATGGATCTTTTATCCACTTTGACCTCCCTCTGCCCAACATTCACATCCATATTTATGTCTGCTTGCACCACTACCTCAGGGGCATCTAATCTCTAAATACGGACTCCTATCTCAGCATCTCTTATTGACTCTTCCTAATCTTATTATTTCGGCTGATATTTACTCTGCATGTCATTTCTGCTTTCCCAGGACTATACACTGATGTGATTCACCCTGGAGGAATCTTTACATTACCAACCTAACAAATGAAATTAGGGAAGAAAAGTGGTCATGCCTAGATCCTGGTTGAACAAAAGAACCAGCATCTGCAGGGAGGGTGCCATGAAAATTTAAACTGTGGCCAGCATCTAAATACAGTATTCACTGCTAAGATCAAGATCCATTTTGGTTTGATTTAATAAATTTTGTTTTTAAAAAGATGCCTGCTTCAACCTTAAGGAGAATCAATAAATAAAATTTTCATAACAAATTAGAAATCTACCTTACTTTTTAAAATTTGGTGAAGAAGAAAGGCTATGATCTTTGATTTCAAACAACAGTTTTAGAATAGTATTATCTTAACATCCCCAACCCTAAGTGTATTTATCTATAAAATAGAGCTACCAACCCTTAAGAATTTATCATTAGAGTTAAAGAAGATTTGGGATGTAAAATGCCCTGCATCTATTTGACATTAATGAATGTTTCCAAGGCAAACCATTCAATATCACAGTAATCCAAGTCTATGCCCCAACCAGTAATGCTGAAGAAGCTGAAGTTGAATGGTTTTGTGAAGACCTACAAGACCTTTTAGAACTAACATCCACAAAAGATGTCCTTTTCATTATAGGGGACTGGAATGCAAAAGTAGGAAGTCAAGAAACACCTGGAGTAACAGGCAAATTTGGCCTTGGAGTAGAGAATGAAGCAGGGCAAAGGCTAATAGAGTTTTGCCAAGAGAACGCACTGGTCATAGCAAACACCCTCTTCCAACAATACAAGAGAAGACTCTACACATGGACATCACCAGATGGTCAACACTGAAATCAGATTGATTATATTCTTTGCAGCCAAAGATGGAGAAGCTCTATACAGTCAGCAAAAACAAGACCGGGAGCTGACTGTGGCTCAGATCATGCACTCCTTATTGCCAAATTCAGACTTAAATTGAAGAAAGTAGGGAAAACCACTAGATCATTTAGGTATGACCTAAATCAAATCCCTTATGATTATACAGTGGAAGTGAAAAATAGATTTAAGGGACTAGATCTGATAGACAGAGTGCTTGATGAACTATGGACGGAGGTTCGTGACATTGTACAGGAGACAGGGATCAAGACCATCCCCATGGAAAAGAAATGCAAAAAAGCAAAATGGCTGTCTGGGGAGGCCTTACAAATAGCTGTGAAAAGAGAAGTGAAAAGCAAAGGAGAAAAGGAAAAATATAAGCATCTGAATGCAGAGTTCCAAAGAATAGCAAGAAGAGATAAGAAAGCCTTCTTTAGCAATCAATGCAAAGAAATAGAGGAAAACAACAGAATGGGAAAGACTAGAGATCTCTTCAAGAAAATTAGAGATACCAAGGGAACATTTCATGCAAAGATGGGCTCGATAAAGGACAGAAATGCTATGGACCTAACAGAAGCAGAAGGTATTAAGAAGAGGTGGCAAGAATATACAGAAGAACTGTACAAAAAAGAGCTTCTCAACCCAGATTATCAAGATGGTGTGATCACTCAACTAGAGCCAGACATTCTGGAATGTGAAGTCAAGTGAGCCTTAGACAGCATCACTACAAACAAAGCTAGTGGAAGTGATGGAATTCCAGTTGAGCTATTTCAAATCCTAAAAGATGACGCTTTGAAAGTGCTGCACTCAATATGCCAACAAATTTGGAAAACTCAGCAGTGGCCACAGGACTGGAAAGGTCAGTTTTCATTCCAATCCCAAAGAAAGACAATGCCAAAGAATGCTCAAACTACCGCACAATTGCACTCATCTCACACGCTAGTAAAGTAATGCTCAAAATTCTCCAAGCCAGGCTTCAGCAGTACGTGAACCGTGAACTTCCTGATGTTCAAGCTGGTTTTAGAAAAGGCAGAGGAACCAGATATCAAATTGCCAACATCTGCTGGATCATCCAAAAAGCAAGAGAATTCCACAAAAACATTTATTTCTGCTTTATTGAGTATGCCAAAGCCTTTGACTATGTGGATCACATAAAATGTGGAAAATTCTGAAAGAGATGGGAATACCAGACCACCTGACCTGCCTCTTGAGAAACCTGTACACAGTTCAGGAAGCAACAGTTAGAACTGGACATGGAACAACAGACTGGTTCCAAACAGGAAAAGGAATATGTCAAAGCTGTGTATTGTCACCCTGCTTATTTAACTTAAATGCAGAGTACATCATGAGAAACGCTGGGCTGGAAGAAGCACTAGCTGGAATCAAGATTGCCAAGAGAAATATCAATAACCTCAGATATGCAGATGACACCACCCTTATGGCAGAAAGTGAAGAGGAACTAAAAAGCTTCTTGGTGAAAGTGAAAGAGGAGAGTGAAAAATTTGGCTTAAAGCTCAACATTCAGAAAACAAAGATCATGGAATCTGGTCCAATCACTTCATGGCAAATAGATGGGGAACTTTATTTTTTTGGTCTCCAAAATCACTGCAGATGATGATTGCAGCCATAAAATTAAAAGACGCTTACTCCTTGGAAGGAAAGTTATGACCAACCTAGACAGCGTATTCAAAAGCAGAGACATTGCTTTGCCAACAAAGGTCTGTCTAGTCAAGGCTGTGGTTTTTCCAGTGGTCATGTATGGATGTGAGAGTTGGACTATGAAGAAAGCTGAGTGCCGAAGAATTGATGCTTTTGAACTGTGGTGTTGGAGAAGACTCTTGAGAGTCCCTTGGACTGCAAGGAGATCCAACCAGTCCATTCTAGAGGAGATCAATCCTCTTGTTCTCCTCCTCCTTGGGTGTTATTTGGAAGGACTGATGCTAAAGATGAAACTCCAATACTTTGGCCACCTTATGCGAAGAGTTGACTCATTGGAAAAGACAGGCATTTGCGTCCAAAGGTTTTCCTGTTGTATTGCATCATAAATGAATGAAAAGAATGAAGGGGTGAAGGGTAGGTAAAGAGGACCAGGTGAGATTGGAAGAATAGAGGATGGTAAAGATAGACAGACAAATAAAAAATAAACAAAAGCTATGTGCATATCTTCTGCTAAGGTTAGCCTGTGACGAAGCATGGTTCGGCTCTTATATTTGAAGGTGACAAATTCCCTAATCCATGTTCACATTTGAATTCAGAAAATGATTACAAATAAACTCTATTTTTTTGGATTATTTACTCTGTGTCCTTTCATATATGAATGAAGTTTGGAGAATATGACATTGGAAGAATATTTGTTAAAATTAAAAAATCCATACATAAAAATATTAAAGTGACTTGTAATGAGAAACAGTATTTCCTCATATACCCCTTCCTAACTACAGTTTTATTCCACTAAGCTAAATACTTTTTATTTTAAGTATTTTTTCTGATGTTGTCTTCAGAATTTTGCAGTAGTATTTATATCATATTTTCCAGATTTTTCAACTTTTGTCATTAGTGCCCTCTTCCTATGACTAAAGAGTTCAGGTTGCCTGTAATACCTGCATATGCCCACCTTCCCTCCATTTTTCTTGCAAATGGTCATATTACTATTTTTAGATCCATTATTGGTTACCTTTGTTACATTTATACTTTTATTCATTATTTTGTAGCTCCCAGCTACTTAAGTTTCTAAATTTTCTTTCAACTCCTCTCAAATTTACCCTCCAGACAACTTCCTAAAGAAAAGGAGAATCCACTATTTGAGTAACTACATATGCAAGATATCTGTTGTCAGTCCCAATTAATGTATAAAAGCATGACTGGTACAGAATTACACACTGAGATCATTTGCCCCTGGAAATCCAAAAGATTCATTTCATTGTCTCTTAATTTTGACTTTTGCTATTGTCTTCTGACAATGTGTTTCTTCTTCTTCTATATCTTTTTTTTTTTTTCCACCTCTTCTCTTTGGACCCTTTTAAAATGTTCTCATTTTCCTCAGTTCTGCATAGGGGAGCAAGCACTGCCCTCCAACGTGTTTGCTGGATTTGTTTGATGAAAGTATTAGTCGCTCAGTTGTATTCAGCTCTTTGCAACCCCATGGACCGTAGCCTGCCAGGTTCCTCTGTCCATGGTATTCTCCAGACAAGAATACTGGAGTGGCTTGCCATTCCGTTCTCCAGGGGATCTTCCTGACCCAGGAATCGAACCCAGGTCTCCTGTACTGCAGGCAGATTCGTTACCATTTAAGCCACCAAGGAAGCCCTGATGGGTCTTTGCAATTTGAAATCACATTTTAGTTCCAAATAATTCATCTCTATTGTTAAGCAATGGTGCACTTTCCTCTGCTTTCTGGTTTCTCTTTAATCTGTTTTATCTATTTAATCATGTGATGGAAATTTGTATTACTAGTCAGCATCTATTCTTTCCCCTACTTTCAATCTCTGCCTTTTTGATCTTTCTTGGAGACTTGCTCAATTTCCTCTTTATATACGTAGTTTTCTTTTTAATTTCAGAAATCATCTTTTAATTTTGAAAAGCTTTTTATTGTTAACTAGTTGTTTCTTTTAATTATATTATTTTCTTGTCTTCTATATAAGGTAGAGGAGAAACTGTATGTACCAATTTAAAAAAAAATTGTCTTATACACCTGAATTTATTTTATGGTCATTTAAAAATTGTTTTATTCCTCTTTTCCCTTTTTCAGACATTTCTAAATATCAGTGAGCTTTGTCTCATGTTTAAAGACAAAGCAACAACAACAACAAAATAACTGTAAGAAATAAGTGTATGGATGAGGTCTATTAGCTAACAGATTGTTATAACTTCCTTGCATAAATAATGCATTCAGTTTTCATCAGTTGTCACTCCCCCATTCACTTGTAGTTCTTCAGATATTAGCTGAAGTTATTTGTCTGCTACTTACCTCTTTTAATTCTCTTTTTACTGTAGAAATATCTCTTTTTCTGTTTATCATTTTAATTAGGTAACTGTTGGGACTGGTGATTAATATA
Source organism: Bos mutus (assembly GCF_027580195.1). Lineage (NCBI taxonomy): Eukaryota > Metazoa > Chordata > Mammalia > Artiodactyla > Bovidae > Bos > Bos mutus. Next base: position 28,194,334 of record NC_091639.1, on the reverse strand, counting down.
TAAGATAAAGCTATTACCTGAAACTCAACTCAAGTATTTTATGTAAGCCTGCACTCTAATTAAGATAAATATTGCTAAATATAAAACCAATGGAGCCTTTAAGTTACGTTTATTTACTGTGCATTTTACATGCAATTTATTTTAGTGTTTATTATTCATAGATTTCAGGAAAGAAAATGAGGCTCTTGGAGATTACATAAATTCATCAAATTCACAGAGGTATGAAATGATAGACCTGGAATTCAAACTTAGTTTTGTTTCAATAAAAAGCCCAAGCCCTTTTCACCATCTCAAATAGTTGCATGTCTACCACCCTTAGCAAACATGACTTTCGTTTCTGAATGGGGTGATTTTTACCTCCATGGAACTTTTATCATTTAGGACATTTTTCATTGTCACAAGTGTGGGATGCTTCTAGTATCTGATGCGTGGAGGCATCACATTCCATAATGAACAGAGCATTCATGCAACAAAGGACAGCATAGGCCAAAATGTCAGGGGTGTTGAGGTTACGGAACCTTGGTCTCATTAAAAAGCAGAGTTTTCATAAACATTAGCAGTTGACAGCAGCATATGAATTTCCAACGTTTATTGCAATTTGTATTCTTTAAATTTTAACACAGTATCACAAACAGTTTTTACAAAAAACTCTGTTGGAAATAAGTCACCTTTTTAAAATCATGTGAAGGACCTGGATTCTTTGTGAATGGGATATAATAATAAATAAAATTCTGGAAATATGCCTGAGTTTAATTTATGTGAGCAAATTCTACAGCCTCTCCACCTTTAAACATGATCCTTTGTTTGATGATGTGACACATTACACAGGCCATGAAAGTGAAGATCAGAGGAAAGACTCTGCGTTATTTTACTGAAGTTATATATAAAGAAAACCAATCTTTACAATTTTGTTCCTTTTAAAATGTCCCCCAAAGTAGCTACAATTTTGTTGCTTTTAAAATGTCCCCCACAATGTCAAGATATATGGTCCATTTCCCTCTTTTCATCTCTAATGCCATAGGAGAATCTAAATCTTTCCCCAAAAGATCAACTCAACCATTGTTCTTTCCATTCACTCCAGAGCTAATATTCTACTTCCTTCAATTGGTTACACTGTTTACCATTTAACACAGAGCTAATATCTGCCTGCCTGATATTTTCTTACCCTAGCTGAGCCCAGCCAGTTTCCCAAAGAGCAAGTCCTGCCCTGATGATGAGCAGCTGTATCTACCATGCTGTTCATCTGGCAGAGCTGCAGGGCTGTTCTCAGCCTGTCTGCAAAAATGAATTTCACACAGCTCCAGTTATGAGGAGAGGAGAAAAAATTACAAAGTGTATAGCAGAGGATTTTTTTTTAAGTAGCATACCTTGGAGCAGGTCAAAATAAATTTCCATTAAATTCTACAAAAAGGCTGTTAAGTTTCCTTGAGATTCAGACTCCCTGGAAATGTTTGTGCCAGGAGCCGGATGTCTGTTCACTGAATGAGCCAACATCCCCCCTAGGAGAGATAAACAGCCCTGCAGAAATGAGCATTCACTAGGGTAGCTGGGGCAGTGGGTGAGGAAGTATTGCTGTCTGCACGTAGCAAAAATAAAATAGCAACACATTAGCAATAGTCTCTAAGACTTCACAGAAAAAAAGCAGCAGAAAGGTGATAGAAAAGTGGAGACCTGGCTTACCAGAAGGAAAGCCAAACCAAACCAAAATTAGGTACAAGTTGTCCCCAGAAGAATTGCTAAATTAAGTAGGGCTTTTTGTCTCAGAAATGAAAGACTTTTCTAATTCTTAAATATCAATTTTTATTGTTCCCCAAAGAAATTGCACAGATTTTTTAAAGTAATTTAAGAACGGGCTAATGGAACTATGCCAAAGAATTATGTTTCCTCAAAGAAATAAATGTAACAGCATTGCTATATGTACAGAATACCAGATCTCCATTTATGAATCTTAACAAGTACACTCAGATTTGAAAATAGGAGCTTCTCTTCCCTAGCAATATTTTGATGATAGAGGAAAAAATAGACATTTTCATTAAGCTCAAGGTTTGTGAGAAAGAGGTTATAACTACCTATGGTCAGGTCAGTGACAGCTCTTTTCAATTGCTGCTGTTTAAAAAAAGTATATTGAAGTAGAAAAATGGGAGTCCCATACACATGTGCTGAACAGATGCAAGAGGAGTGAAAAATGAAAATATATATAAAAATATATAGGCTGCAACAGAATGGCAGGTATGTAATATAAAGTAGAATTGGAGAAAGCAAAAATCAGCAGCAATAGAAAATTATGGTGGGAATGATCAAACATCTGGGGAAATAGATCATGTTTCAGCAAAAACTGAAGGAAGTAGGTGGAAATTTTCTTCTCATTTCATTGATTACCAGTAATGAGTTATATACCTTAACATGACATCATTTGTAAACAAATAATGTAATCTATAAACATATATAAAAATATAAAAACAAAAATATTTGTAAATGTCTTTAAGAATTTAATTTATACAATATATAACTAAATATATATAATGTATATATATGTATACTATATACATATACAACTATAATGTATATAGTAAATAAATATTATATAAATATATAAAATGCCTAAATGTAAATACAGTAGATATGATATATACTATAAATATATGCATTAATATTCTATATTTTTCAAGAAGTTCACTCACAGCTTCATAGAATACTTTTTCTGTTTAATATATTGTCTTCAATAGTTTGTATTTCCCAAAGTGACATCATAAATATAAACGAACTTCACAACCTTATACCGATAAAGGCTTTCCTTGTTTTCTACTCTACAGCTCAGGAAAGTAAGAGTCAAGATATGTGAATTCCAGAAAACAATTTCAGTTGCAAAAGTACTTTCAACAGACAGAAGAATTGAGAGAGGGGAAAAATGTTTAAAAGGACTTTCACCTTTCGTGGCACAAGTCACCTGTTTAGATCTAGTAAAATAATTTTTCTAAATAGATATTCTTAGGTTATATTGGAGCCAGTGAAAATTTGAGGATGGTTAATAATACCTATTCAGTTCAGTTCAGTCGCTCAGTCGTGTCCGACTCTTTGCAACCCCATGAATTGCAGCACGCCAGGCCTCCCTGTCCAACACCAACTCCCGGACTGAATATAAAATTATGTTAATACGGATTTATGCAAAATTCTGAAGAGAATGTCCCTGGCTTTTAGCAGACTCCTAAATATCTGCAATGAAATAAAGATTAAAATTTATACTCTACAGGGCTTGACTTGCAAGCTTATGCCCCAGAGACTCACCCTCCTTAAATCTATTTCCTGCTGCAATTACCAGGTGGTAGGGAAATCACATGATGAGAGTTTGGTTCCAATCTTATGCTGCCCCTTGACAAGCTGAGTGCTTTGGGCTAAGAAAATGTTTCGAAGAGTCTATTGAGTTCTAAGGACTCTACCCTCTGGCCTTCTCTCCTCTTAATATACCAGGAAACCTTAATTTATTCAAACAGGTCTTTATATGCTTATAAACCATAAAATCTGAAAATCAAATAAAGCAAAAAAGAAACATGTAATAGATATGTTATTGGTTGACATGTTGAATTATTTAATAATTTATTGTTCCAAAGAGCTAAATTTTTAAGAATAATGCCAAAGTGTGGCAAGACTATGAACGTGAAAGTGTTAGTCACTCAGTCGCGTCTGACTCTCTGTGATCCTATGGACTGTAGCCCACCAGGCTCTTCTGTCCATGGAATTCTCCAGGCAAGGTTACTGGAGTGGGTTGCTATTTTCTTCTCCAGGGGATCGTCCCAACCCAGAGATTGAACCCAGGTCTCTTGCATTGCAGGCAGACTCTTTACTGACTGAGCCACCAGGGAAGACAAGCCTATGAGGGCTAAGAAAATTGCTAGCATTTCAACTGTCATTTAAAAAAGCTTTTTTACGCCCAGAGAGTACTTTTTTTGGTGGCACTAATCCTCTACCCTTAGTGTGCATAATTTAATTAGAAATTTAATATGAGCTTTTGATTTCCTTTTCAAGATGGTCTATTAAGCATTCTCTGCAACTTGCCTTTCTGGCATCAAATCCCAGAACATGGTCTTAAAAGTAAATGAATAAAGCTGAGCTTGAAAACAAAGAGGATAACATTGATAGAGTAAGCATTCTAAGGAGTATATGGAAGAAGGAAAATATAGATTATTAATTAAATATTATTTATCAGTTTAAGCTTAAGTTTTAGTTAATGTTAGTTAAGACAAACAAATCTATAAAATAGGCAGAAAATTAGAAAAAGAGACACAAAACCCTAATTACATTAAAACCTACACTTGTCTATGTAGATAACCCAGAATATTTAGTTGACAAATTACTATATCAAATAATTGAGTTGATATTGCAGTTAAGTATTAGAGAAAAACAAAACTCATTAATGTTTCAATTAGGAAATACAGCAACAAAAAACTAAGTATCTAGAAATAAACTGAACAACAAATGTCCAAGGGGAAAAGTCAAATAAAACTTATCCAAGAGGTGAATGGACCTAGACCCTGCTATACAGAATGAAGTAAGTCATAAAGAGAAAAACAAGTATTATATATTAATACATATATATGGAACCTAGAAAAATGGCATTCATGAATCTATCTGCAGGGAAGGAATGGGGACGCAGATATAAAGAATGGGCTCGTGGACACAGTGGGGGAAGGAGAGAGTGGGATGAATGGAAAAAGTAGCATAGACATATATACACTACCACGTGTAAAACAGATAGCTAGTGGGAAGTTGCAATGTAACACAGAGAGCCAGTCAGATGCTCTGTGATGATCCAGAGGGGTGGGATGGGGGAGGGAGGGAGGCTCAAGAGGGAGGTGATTCATGTATAATGATGGCTGATTCGTGTTGTTTTACAGCAGAAACCATCACAACATTGTAAAGCAATTTTCCTCCAATTAAAAAAATTAATTAAAAACCTTACTCAAAATGTAATGTTTTTGTTTGTAAAATATATGTAGAAATCTACTGAAGTGCATATAAATTGAATGAATAGACTAGACCATCGAGTCAGAAGACACACTGTGAAAGAAGACAGTTCTCAATTTAATAAATGAATTCAACAAATTTTCACGCATTCAATGAATTCAAAACATTTCCATACATTTCTAACAATATTCTTAAGGAATTTTTAAAGCACTGATTCTGAAATGTATGTGAAAGTAAAATCGGAGACGAGGGCAAACAATTTTGAATAAAAAAAAAACATAACAGGGATGTCAGAAGACAATATAAAGATACAGTGATATCATCTAGAATAGACAAATACATCAATGAAACAGATATGTGACTCTATTATATATCTGTATTTATAACATGATGTAGATTGCATTTAATTCATTTTTATTTATTTATTTTTTGGCATGTGGAATCTTTGTTCCCCAAGGAGGAATCAAATCTGTGCCCCCTGCAATGGAAGCATGGATTCTTAACCACTGGACCCCCAAGGAAGTCCCTAGATTACATTTAAAAACCATGGGTAAAGCTAAACCATTTAAGGAAGTAAACTAGGAAGCCAATTAGTATTTTAGAAAATAAGGCATATCTCCATCTACTATCTTAATATAAATAAATTCCAGATTGACTAATAATTTAAACATAATAAGTTTAAAATTCCAAAGAATACCAAGGAGAGGTAAGAAAGCCTACCTCAGTGATCAGTGCAAAGAAATGGAGGAAAACAATAGAATGGGAAAGACTAGAGCTCTCTTCAAGAAAATTAGAGATACCAAGGGAACATTTCATGCAAAGATGGGCTCAATAAAGGACAGAAATGATATGGACCTAACAGAAGCAAAAGATATTAGAAGAAGTGACAGGAATACAGAGAAGAATTATACAAAAAAGATCTTAATTGTCATGGTCTTCATAGACTGGGACCTGGGGACTGGAGTCGACGAGAAGAGGGATGCACGGGATCCAAGTCTCAAGTGAAACAAGGGTACTTCATTTGCAGAAATGCATGCTTATATATCTTCAATAAAATGATTACTCAGCCATTTAAAGAATGAAATTTCACGCGTTGCAACAAAATGGATAGTCCTTTAAGTACAAGGTCGCTGAAGAGACTCACTGAAGGGAGTCACTGAAGGAAATCCAAGCAAGTGCCCTTTGCCGTGATCTCAGTCCTGAGAACTGTGTGCAGCTCTGCTCGTTCCTGTTTTCAAGGAACTGATAAGGAACAGAAAGTCCTTGAGAAAAGGTACACAAAGGAAGAAAACATATTGGATCCCCTAAAGTTGAACGTCCCCTGACACTTCATGACCCAGATAACCATGATGGTGTGATCACTCACCTAGAGCCAGACATCCTGGAATGTGAAGTAAAGTGGGCCTTAAGAAGCATCCCTACGAACAAAGCTAGCGGAGGTGATGGAATTCCAGTTGAGCTACTTCAAGTCCTAAAAGATGATGCTGTGAAAGTGCTGCACTCAAATATGCCAGCAAATTTGGAAAACTCGGCAGTGGCCACAGGACTGGAAAAGGTCAGTTTTCATTCCAATCCCAAAGAAAGGCAATGCCAAAGAATGCTCAAACTACCGCACAATTGCACTCATCTCACATGCTAGTAAAGTAATGCTCAAAATTCTCCAAGCCAGGCTTCAGTAATACATGAACTATGAGCTTCAGGATGTTCAAGCTGGTTTTAGAAAAGGCAGAGGAACCAGAGATCAAAATGCCAACATCCGCTGGATCATGGAAAAAGCAAGAGAGTTCCAGAAAAACATCTATTTCTGCTTTATTGACTATGCCAAAGCCTTTGACTCTGTGGATCACAATAAACTGTGGAAAATTCTGAAAGAGATGAGAATACCAGACCACCTGACCTGCCTCTTGAGAAATCTGTATGCAGGTCAGGAAGCAACAGTTAGAACTGGACATGGAACAACAGACTGGTTCCAAATAGGAAAAGGAGTATGTCAAGGCTGTATATTGTCACCCTGCTTATTTAACTTATATGCAGAGTACATCATGAGAAATGCTGGGCTGGAGGAAGCACAAGCTGGAATCAAGATTGGCTGGAGAAATATCAATAACCTCAGATATGCAGATGACACCACCCTTATGGCAAAAATGAAGAAGAACTAAAGAGCCTCTTGATGAAAGTGAAAGAAAGAAAGTGAAGTCGCACAGTCGTGTCCAACTCTTTGCGACCCCATGGACTGAAGCCTACCAGGCACCTCCATCCACAGAATTTTCCAGGCAAGAGTACTGGAGTGGATTGCCATTTCCTTCTCCAGAGGATCTTCCCAACCCAGGGATCGAAAGTGAAAGAGGAGAGTGAAAAAGTTGGCTTAAAGCTCAACATTCAGAAAACTAAGATCATGGCATCTGGTCCCATCACTTCATGACAAATAGATGGGGAAACAGTGGCAGATTTAATTTTGGGGGGCTCCAAAATCACTGCAGATGATGACTGCAGCCATGAAATCAAAAGATGCTTACTCCTTGGAGGGAAAGTTATGACCAACCTAGACAGCATATTAAAAAGCAGAGACGGGTCAGTGCGGCGGGGTGCGCGAGCAGCGCGGGCGCAGGGCGGGCTGAGCTGAGAGAAGCCGAGGGGCGACGGGGGCGACTCCCGCGCGTGTACTCAGCTCCTCACGCTGCGGCCGGGGCCGCCTTCTTCCTCCCTCCCTCCCTCGCTCCCTCCCTTCCGCCCCATATTTAAAAAAAAAAAAAGCAGAGACATTACTTTGCCAACATAGATCTGATTAGTCAAGGCTATGGTTTTTCCAGTAGTCATGTATGGATGTGAGAGTTGGACTATAAAGAAAGCTGAGCACTGAAGAATTGATGCTTCTGAACTGTGTTGGAGAAAACTCTTGAGAGTCCCCTGGACTGGGAGGAGATCCAATCAGTCCATCCTGAAAGAAATCAATCCTGAATATTCATTGGAAGGACTGATGCTGAAGCTGAAACTCTAATACTTTGGCCACCTGATGTGAAGAACTGACTCATTTGAAAAGAAACTGATGCTGGGAAAGATTGAAGGCAGGAGGAGAAGGGGACGACAGAGGATGAGATGGCTGGATGGCATCACTGACTCGATGGACATGAGTTTGAGTAAACTCCAGGAGTTGGTGATGGACAGGGAGGCCTGGTGTGTTGTAGTCCATGGGGTTGCAAAGAGTCGGACACAACTCAATGACTGAACTGAACTGAACTAAGCCACACAATAAAAATGTTATAATAGATATTGAATAAGCTTTTAGGAAATTTGGGATGAGACAACCTTATTAGTAAGACACAGAATTCACAAGCTATGATAAAAAAAACTTGAATAAATTTAGGTATATCACAATGAAACAACTTTTTGACAAAAGTGCATGATTAATAAAGCTAAAAAAATAAGACAAATAAGAGAAAATAAAAAGAAATCAAGAAAAAACTACACACATTTTAACTCCCTAAAATCCTGGATAATGTAATTTTTTAAAAAATACTAATTCTTACTCATGTTTCTTTAAAAAAAAGAAGTTCGACTTTATAAGACTGAGTGTAGGTATGGGGAAAAGAGGATTCTCATGCATTGTTTTAAGGATAGATTAAAGTTTGAAATTCATGTACTACATGTCTTAAGTATTTTCAGTTTTTATTTGTCTTCCATACAGCTTCCTGAGAATGTTAATGAAGTCTGAATGCTTATTAATATTCACTTAATCATTTAAATAAACATTTACCTTACTTTCCATTACTAGTCAATGTTAGACATCACTTTCTTCCTTGAAACGTTTGTTGTTACCACTGTTAAAGATAATGTGTTTAGGTGAAAAACTGAATTCAGTTATTTGATTATTATCCCATCTCACCTAGTAACTTTCTTTGATCCACTCACTGTCTCAAGTATATCCAGTACCTTAGCTTATTTTTTTGTTTGTTTATTTGCTTTTCATCTCACTGAGATCCACAGTCCACTGACTCCTTGATTTCTCTCTGTGTTCAGCCTCCTCTTATGTTCCCTATTCAGCTTAGAAGAAATGAGCGATTTTCATATTATCAGCCTAATCCTACCTAGCATCACTGTCCCTGAGAGAAGGTCAAATGTTGAATGAATAATAGATCATAGCTGAAGAGAAGTCTGTAACTTGGTAGATCAAGGTCACTATAAATTTGGGATCTATAACCTCAAATTAGTTCTCAGTATTCCCCAAGTGCCACAAATTTCCCCAGGTTGCTTTCTGACTTTAAACATTATAGTAATTCCTGAAACTGGAAGCTTGCTAAGTTGCTTCAGTCATGTCTGACTCTTTGCAACTTTATGGACTATAGCCCACCAGGCTCCTCTGTCCATGAGATTCTCCAGGCAAGAATACTGAAGTGGGTTGCTATGCCCTCTTCCAGGGAATCCTTCCAACCCAGAGATGCAACCGGAGTCTCTTACTCTCCTGCATTGGCAGATGGGTTCTTTACCATTAGCACCACCCTAATTTCTGAAAACTCTGCTCAGATCTTTGAGCCCTTTCCCTAACCCTATACTATCCACTGCCTATGTTCCAGCAAAACACTGTAAGTTCAAAGTAATAAATAGAAGCCGTTAGACTGCAGTCTGTTCCTTTCCCACCTGCCTAGTTCATAAACTTTCCCGTGCCCCCTTGCTCCTTCCCTCTGTCAGTGGTGCTCTGAGTCCACCTTTGTTTCAGGAGTTCCCAAGCCCACTCCAGGAATGATAACTAATGAGAATGATGCAAAGAAGTCAGAAATAAATCTATGGTGATCACTTATGGTTTATTACAGCAAAAGAATACCCATTAGGCTCAGCAAAGGAAAAAGTTGAAATCACAAGCAAACTTTCAGGTGTCCTATCCCAATGGACTAGTACAGACCGCACTTAATTTTCCAACAACGATGTGTGATAATATATGTGAACAATCAGGGAAGCCCATCTGAGTTCAGTGTCCAGGGTTTTTATAGGGGGTCTACCACATAGGCATGTAGCACCCACAGGACTGACCTCAGCTACTCAGACTCCAGCCTCCCAGAAGATACCCTGATACAGTGTAACTCAAAGCATCCAGCATACACAACAGATGTTCACCACAAGTAACATGGTAGGCATAAAGTATCCAGTTTTGTCCAACCCTTCAGTTCAGTTCAGTTCAGTCCCTCAGTCCTGTCCAACTCTTTGCGACCCCATGAATCGCAGCACGCCAGGCCTCACTGTCCATCACCAACTCCCGGAGTTCACTGAGACTCACGTCCATTGAGTCAGCGATGCCATCCAGCCATTTCATCCTCTGTCGTCCCCTTCTCTTCCTGCCCCCAATCCCTCCCAGCATCAGAGTCTTTTCCAATGAGTCAACTCTTCGCATGAGGTGGCCAAAGTACTGGAGTTTCAGCTTTAGCATCATTCCTTCCAAAGAAATCCCAGGGCTGATCTCCAGACCTTGGGTATACACAAACACTCTAATCAGGAAGGATACTCCAAGGGTTCATAGGTGATTTCCCAGGAAGTGAATTAAGGGTTCATTCCAGAGACCCCAGAACAAGCAGAATGTGAGAAGCCCAGGTCCACTCAGTTAACCTTTTCTGCACAGCCCCTTCCCACTGTTTTGGACATTTGATCCAATTAAATTATCCCTATTATCTCTCCTCTATTTTCAGTCTCTCCTGACCAAGCACTCAATTTTCAGGTCTGCGCTCATATCTGAGGACTTTTCCCTTCTTCCCTACACCTATAATTACCTTGTCCCCTTTCTATGTGAGTCCATATCTTAACTTACTCTAATCTAATTGCTTCTTTGCCTATATTTCCTAATAAGGGTACAAGATCCTCAAGGGAAGAAATCTTGCTCTATTTTATTTTCTAATTAGTCATGCTTGGCTCAAAGTACAAAGTTAAATATATTTATTTTAAAAAGTCATTGAATAAAAATATGCATAATGATGAATTGGGTTGGACGGACAATTGCTCTGATTCAAATATATTTCTGTTGTGAACTTTCCCTGTGCTCCAGTTTCCATTAAAAACCACTGTTCTTTGTGCCCAACAATTCTGCCTCCACTCTGTGTGGAGCTGAAGAAACCACTAATTACTACATTGAAAGAACTTCTTAGGATCCATGCTGTTAGATCATTTCTGCTAAGTCGCTTCAGTCGTGTCCGACTCTGTGCGACCCCATAGACGGAAGCCCACCAGGCTCCCCGGTCCCTGGATTCTCTAGGCAAGAACACTGGAGTGGGCCACCATTTCCTTCTCCAATGCGTGAAAGGGAAAAGTGAAAGTGAAGTCACTTAGTCGTGTCCGACTCTTAGCGACCCCATGGACTGCAGCCTACCAGGCTCCGCCGTCCATAGGATTTTCCAAGCAAGAGTACTGGAGTGGGGTGCCATTGCCTTCTCCAAATTAGATCATTAACACTGAGCATATTTCTACCCCACAGGAATCCATCTGGAACATGTAAATTCCCTTCTTCAGTAAGACTTTCCCAGTTATCTGATATTTTCATTGAAGATGAAAAAATACATGTAGTGAAAATCATGGAAACAATTATCTTTCTTACTTGTAAATAAATGTTTGTATTTCTAATTTACACTTTACTTCTTTTTTAAATAATTACCTATTAACTGGCTCCTGCCATTTCTTCTCTTTAACTATCCCTATATTTTTTATTCTTTTTCCCTCACCCACAGTCTCCTGACAGCATTTATCAAATTTGCTCTCCATTTTCAAATTCCAACCTGAAAACAAGTAACACTGCATGAGAGAAGATCCAAAATAAATAACTTGCCTAGAGTTAAAATTTTATTAAAGTGGTTTTTTTTTCTTTAAAAGTGTTAGTTGTGACTCAATACTGTTTCTTTATTGGATTTTAGCACAGTCATCATAAACAGTGCACTTTAGAAGGAACTTTTAGAATTAAAAACTTTTTCTTCAAAGATGAGTTCTATGTAAATATATGATACAGAGGTCCATGAGGCCTTTACCTTTAAAGGATGATCATTTACATGCCATCATATGGGTGAATCTCAAGTACAGTATGCTAAGTAAAAGTGGAATAAAAAAAATGAAAACTCCATTCCATATGTTTTCATGTATATAACATTCTTTTAGAAGTAAAACAATAAGGGAGAGAAAGAAACAGTGGCTGTCAAGTGCTGGAACTAGAGGTGGGCTACTGCGAAAATTTGGGGACGTGTTAGAACAAGTCTATATTTTAATTAAGAGGTGAATTCCTAACTGTCTATGTGTGTCAAGACTCAGAGAACTGTACACTAAGAAAGGTGAATGTTCTGCATATAAATTATTCTTGATATTTAAAAAAATTGAAACAACATCAAGGATGAAAAGGTGGGAGCTCATGCATTTCTTGAGTGCCTTTCGTATGCCAAAAATTATCCTCAGTTCTGGTAATACAGCATTTAGAAAATAGACAAGAAATACTGCTCTTTCTAGTAGATTGATGGAGAGATCATGTGATAGCAACCAATCACATTCATCAAGACTTAAGTGAGAGCCTACACAGTGAAAAATGTCCCAAGAGGCCACAGAAAAGCAAAGTCAAGCTCTACTGGTCATAGAGATTCAGGTCATTCATCAGTCCAACTCTGCCCAGACAACATTACTACTTACTGAAGAAAGAAACATTCAAAGAGGACCCACCACCAGCAAAACTGGTGTAAAATTTTATTACTCACCTGACATATAGTTATTATATAGAAAAACATTAACTTTAAAGAAGGACTTTCTGCCCAAATATTAACACCAATAAAATGACAACGTATCCATTTATTTTTCAAAGTTTTCCAACTGTTAAGAAACACAGTCACTGTTTTAAATCCTGTGATCTAGAAATCTAGGTTATAATGTCAGCAGTTTTGTGAAGAAAATTATAATATCCACTGCAAAGATAGAGGTTACTTTTTAGGTGAACAAGATAAAAATATGGTAATAGAATCTCATATTTACAAGCCTCGGACTTCATAAAATAAACTGAAACCTACAAGGGATAATAAAAACAGAAACATGAGAAATATAAATATGGTAAAAAGAACATTATCCTCTTAGAACTGAGTCCTTCTGCCTCTGATAATGTTTCTGAGCAATTTGTTTTTTACTTTATGGAAAAACACATACTTTATATATCTGAAAAGCTCTTGCCTTTCAATATGCTCCAGTTATTTTCTGTTGTAGCTAGCTATCACGGAAAGATTTTTGTTGCTAATATTAAAAAAAAATCACCAATTTGTCCTACTGTTGGAGCAGATTTACATTAGATTTATCTTTCCTGCTCGATATTCAAGTGTTTGATTTATTTTAAACAACAAAAATTATCCTCACATTGCATTTCAAAGGCCTATCCAAAGAGACTACAGGGAGTCACATGGGGGAACAAAATTGGCATTTCCAACACAGAGAACAAAGGATTTATATATTGAAAATGTACTATAATCAGGGAGACATACAATAATTATTGCATATCTTTGATTGACATAAATTAAAATTTCTGTTTTGCATTAGTCTTTAATAATTTCTATTGAAATAATGTGTCAAGTAGGCATAGGTAATGTTTGATATTTATTGGGAAATTACCAGGATTGGTATTATATATATGGCAAAGATAAATCTGTCTCATGGACTCCAGTTCAGAGACAAATGTGATAATAACTCATAAAACTGAAGTTGTAGATACTTGTTCTAGTACTGGTTTTATCACTATTTTGTTTTGTGTCTTCAAGTTACTTAGGTTTTCTTGCTTTTTGTTTTTACCACTGCAGATTGGAAGAATTGCATTAGATGATTCCTAAGGTTGCTCTCTTTCTTAATGTGGATTCCCTTAAATACTTTTAAGGCTTGAAACAGGCTTAAGTGCCCATCATTTCTTTGTCATTCAAAGAAGCAGGAATAGGGAGCAGGAAGAGTAAGACCAGAAGAAGAAAGGCTAACTAAAAGTATATAATCAACCCCAGAGGAACTTCTGAATAGTTCATAAGTACTTCTAAGACATAACCGTGCCGGAAGACAATCATTCTATTGCCCCCTGTTGGGTGAGATTATCCCTGAAGGAGAGCACCCTCCCTACTCTGGGCTGCTCTTGGGCTTAGATTGGAGTGGGGTTCCACGGTTTCAGAGAAAACAGACAGGAAAGCAGAAGTATGCACGGTGGGTAGTTTCTATGGAGCTTCAGTGAGTGAAGAACAAAACTGTTAGCAACAGCACTGGCCAAAATTACAAGTCAGTGTCCCTCAGGAACTTATTCCAGAACCTGCTGTGGATACCAAAATTAACTGATGCTCAAGTTCCATAGTAGACCCTCTGTATTTGTGGGTCTGCCTCCACGGATTCAACCAATCACAGATCATGTAGTACTGCTGTACTTATTTTTAAAATCCACATATAAGTAGGCCTCTTGAGAAATCTGTATGCAGGTCAGGAAGCAACATTTAGAACTGGACATGGAACAACAGACTGGTTCCAAATAGGAAAAGGAGTTCATCAAGGCTGTATATTGTCACCCTGCTTATTTAACTTATATGCAGAGTACATCATGAGAAACGCTGGGCTGGAAGAAGCACAAGCTGGAATCAAGATTGCCGGGAGAAATATCAATAACCTCAGATATGCAGATGACACCACCCTTATGGCAGAAAGTGAAGAGGAACTCAAAAGCCTGTTGATGAAAGTGAAAGAGGAGAGTGAAAAAGTTGGCTTAAAGCTCAACATTCAGAAAACGAAGATCATGGCATCCGGTCCCATCACTTTGTGGGAAATAGATGGGGGGGCTCCAAAATCACTGCAGATGGTGACTGCAGCCATGAAATTAAAAGACACTTACTCCTTGGAAGGAAAGTTATGACCAACCTAGATAGCATATTCAAAAGCAGAGACATTACTTTGCCAACAAAGGTCCGTCTAGTCAAGGTTATGGTTTTTCCTGTGGTCATGTATGGATGTGAGAGTTGGACTGTGAAGAAGGCTGAGTGCCGAAGAATTGATGCTTTTGAACTGCGGTGTTGGAGAAGACTCTTGAGAGTCCCTTGGACTGCAAGGAGATCCAACCAGTCCGTTCTGAAGGAGATCAGCCCTGGGATTTCTTTGGAAGGAATGATGCTAAAGCTGAAACTCCAATACTTTGGCCACCTGATTCGAAGAGTTGACTCATTAGAAAAGACTCTGATGCTGGGAGGGATTGGGGGCGAGAAGAGAAGGGGACGACAGAGGATGAGATGGCTGGATGGCATCACTTACTCGATGGACGTGAGTCTGAGTGAACTCTGGGAGTTGGTGATGGATAGGGAGGCCTGGTGTGCTGCAATTCATGGGGTCGCAAAGAGTCGGACACGACTGAGTGACTGAACTGAACTGAACTGATAAGTAGACCTGCCAGTTCAAACTCATGTTGTTCAAGGGTAAACTATTTTCTGAAAGACTGGGATGATGGCACCATGAGTATTCAATAATCTTTTGGATCTAAAGACCATGGTTCTAAATCTGTGTTTTCTGAATTGCATTGAATATGATGGTCATTGAGAAACAAGAATGGGTAACAAGAACAAATAAAAATGATGGTGATCCTCATGATACTTATATACAGAGAATGGTGCAGTGTCAAGTAATTTGCCCACATACCTCGATGATTTCTGAAAAGGAGGAGACCCTAGCATTTGTACTTTCAACAACATGGTAGGTTGAGTTCTGTGGTAGGAGAAGGTGACTCACCAGACAAAAACAGTTTGATGAAAGATTCTTTAAGGACATCTGGCAACTAATCAAAAAGTCCTTGCTCAGCTAGCAACTTTCCACTTAGTGATAAAGCTTTCCAAGTGCCAAGATACTGGAAAATGGATATCTTTGCAAGGATTTAGATTTATCTCCTATTGTGAATAATGAGTGGATTGGCTGATACATAAATCATTCTTTTTAGTTTGGTCATTGTAAAACCAACACATAAAAGGAGATAACATTTGAATGCAGGAGTTTTTAAACATGCAGTCCTCAGAATTAGACCCTGCTTCATGATGCCCTAAAATCTAGAATACCTGCAGGGTTTAGTGTTTATGTAAAGAGAGAGTGCGGGTGGGGGATGATGATATACACAGAGGTACACATGTCAAACCAAGCATCACACAATTACCTTCCACAGTATGTTGGTCTGAGCCTACAGTATGTGTGTAAATGCTTTGTATCTGAGACAGGATACATGGGTGGGGCTTCCAACAGATTTCAAAGTGTTCTAGACATTTCTAGAGGGCTAAGAAGAAAAATCAATCTAATTTTCCCCACACCCCCAAAAAATATTGGCATGATTATGTGCTCAGTTGTTCAGTTGTGTCCTACTCTTTGAGGCCTCATGGACTGTGGCCTGCCCAGCTTCTCTGCCCATGGAATTTTCCAGACAAGAATATACTGGTGGGGGGTGCCATTTCCTACTCCAGGGGATCTTCCCAACCCAGGGCTAGAATCCCATTTCTTGTGTTTCCTGCACTGGAAAGTGGATTCTTTATCACTAGCACCACCTGGGGAGCCCTGGCATGATTATAGATGTTTAAATTTACGCTGACAGTTCTCTGAAGTTTTCTGAAATAAAGTTAAAAATTATGTGGGGCATCGTTGCAATAAGTTTATATACACAGTCAGTGAATATGAAAAATTAAATATTATCTATATTCCCATTACATTAATAAGTTAGGAGGGAAAGACTTAACATACTGTGCAGAGCACTGAAAGATTCCTGGAGAGAATTCTGAAAGCCATATGTCAACAATGCCAGCATAGAAATGCTAAAGTGACTTGGCAAGTTGAACTCTCTGAACTCTAAGTATGACACAAATGATTTTAACTACAACCAATCTACCTGAGATTACTACATGCGAAAATGATAGAAATATTGCTAGTAGTAGTAATTCAGAAGGTACCCACATTCTACCCATATGGTTTTCTTTGCCCAAGAAAATGAAAACTATTAGCTTTTGCACTTCAAATCTTATACAAGATATTTTTAGATATCAAATGTCAGTTTGTAATGGCCTTTTTCTTTTTTCTAGCTTTATTTACAGCACTCTATAACTTTAAAGTGATTAGCATAATGATTTGGTTTAACCGTAATGAAGCAATTACCACAAGTTCACTGAATATCCAACCTCTCATATAGATACAAAATAAAAGAAAAATTTTTTTAATATTTTTCCTTGAAAGGGAAGTTCAGGATGAAGGGGACATATGTGTCCTATGACCTATGACCGATTCATATTGATGTACGGTAAAAACTATCATAATATTGTAAAGTAATTATCCTCCAATTAAAATAAATTAACTTAAAAAATATTCTTCCTTGTGATGAGAACTCAGGATTTACTCTCTTAGCAACCTTCATGTATCAAGTACAGTAATATTAATTACATTAATGATGTAATCCCTAGTACTTATTTATCTTATAATTGTAAGTTTGTACATTTTGATCACCTTTCTCCAATTTCCCCCTCCTCCTGTCCTCTTCTCCAGTAACCATAAGTCTGATATCTTTTTCTGGAGTTTGTTTCTTTGTTTTTGAAGATAATTGCTCTACAACTCTATGTTAGTTCCTGGTGTACAGCAAAGTGTTCCATATTGCTATACATTACAAAATGATCATGAAAAGTTTAGTTACCATCTGTCACCACAGAACTATATTACATTATTATTGATTATACTCCCACCCTGTACATTTAATACAGTGACTCATTTTATAATCAGAAGTGTGTACATCTTAACTTCTCCTTATTCTCTCATGCCCCAACCACCCGCCTCTCTGGTAACCATCCATGTGTTCCCTTATTTTCCACGCAATCAGAAGTCTCTTAAAATGAGAAAAAAAGTAAGGATCTTAGTCTTTTCGTTTGGGTATATAAAAAAAGGATTGCCGGTTATATGGTAGTTCTTTTTTAACTTTTTGAGAAACCTCCATACTTTTTTCCATAGTGGCTGTACCAATTTAAATTCCCACTAACAGCATACAAAGATTTTCTTTTCTCTACATCTGCATCAACAATTATTTACCTTTTTATGATAGCCATCAGAATAGGTGTGATACCACACTGTTATTTTGATTTGCATTTCCCTGATAATTGATGATGTGAAGCACCCTTTCATATACCTGTTGGTCATTTACATTCCTACTTTGGAAAACAACTTCTATTTGGGTTCCTTGCCCATTTTTAAACCAGGTTGTTTTTATATTCTTGAGTTATATGAGTCTTATATTTTGGATACTAATTTCTTATTAGATTTATGGTTTGAAGACATTTTCTCCCATTCCATAGAGTGCTTTTCTCATTCTGTTGATTATTTCCTTTGCTGGGCAGAATATTTTCAGTTTGACGTATCCCTGCTTGTTTATTTTTCCTTTCATTGCCTGAGCTTTTTATGTCATAAGGAAATATTATTGCCAAGGTCAAATCAATATGTCAAAGAGATATCTGCACTCCCATGTTCACTGCAGTATTTATTCATGATATTGAGATATGGAAACAACATAAATGTCCACTGACAGATGGACAGATGAAGATGTATCACACACACACACACAGACACACACACACACACACACACACACACACACACACACACACACACACAGACACACACACACAGACACACACATACACACAGACACTCACACACAGACATATACACACAGACACACACATACACACAGACACACACACACATACTCAGACACACACACACAAACACACACAGACACACACGAATATTATTGGGTTGGCCAAAATGTTCATTTGGGTTTTCTATAACACAGAAAAACTGGAATGAACTTTTTGGCCAACCCAATATGTTATTCATATTGCTACAGTATTTGCAACAGCATTAAGAAACCTGCGAAATATTATGTTAAGTGATATAAGCCATACCCAGAAAGAAAAAAAAAACATGATCTCATTTATATGTGGAATCTAAAAAATTCAAATACACAGAAGCAGAGCATAGAGCAGTGGTTAGCAGGGGTAGAGAAGTAAAAGAAATGAGGAGATATTGTCAATGGGTAGAAAGTTAGTTACATAAGATAAATAAGTCTAGAGATGTAGCATACAGTATGATGACTATAGTTAGCAATATCATATGGAATACTGGAAATTTGCCAAGAAAGTAGATTTCTAGGTGTCCTTATCAAACACACACAGAATGTAACTATGTGAAAAGAAGATATATTAATTGGCTTGACTGTAATCATTTTGGGCTTCCCAAGTGGCGCAGTAGTAAAGAATTCGCCTGCCAGTGCAGGAGATGTAGGAGACGCAGGTTTGATCTCTGGGTCAGGAAAATCCCCTGGAGTAGGAAATGACACTCCACTCCCCTCCACTTGTATAGAAAACTCCAGGGACAGAGAAGCCTGGCAGGCTATAGTCCCTATGGTCACAAAGAGTCAGACACGACTGAGCATGCACACATGCAGTCATCATTTTACTATGTGTATGTATGTCCAGTCATGTTGTACACCTTAAATATACACAACTCTTATCAAAAAATAAATTAATGTAAGTAATCAACATAATAAAAATAGTAGAGGTCTTAGGTTTTATGTCTGAAACATGAATAAGTAACATCAGTGTCATATATGAAAAGAACTAAATTCAAGCACAGGAGTGTGGGTTCATTTTTATCTTAATCTCACATCTGTGTGTTCCTGAGAGAAGATATGAAATGGCTACATGTGAAAATAATATATGACTATACTCAATGGGAATGTTCCCTTAATATTCAGTTCAGTTCAGTTCAGTTGCTCAGTCGTGTCTGACTCTTTGAGACCCCATGAATCGCAGCACACCAGGCCTTCCTGTCCATCACCAACTCCTGGAGTTCAACCAAACTCATGTGCATCGAGTCGGTGATGCCATCCAGCCATCTCATCCTCTGTTGTCCCCTTCTCCTCCTGCCCCCAATCCCTCCCAGCATCAGGGTCTTTTCCAATGAGTCAACTCTTCGCATCAGGTGGACAAAGTATTAGAGTTTCAGCCTCAGCATCGGTCCTTCCAATGAACACCCAGGACTGGTCTCCTTTAGGATGGACTGGTTGGATCTCCTTGCAGTCCAAGGGACTCTCAAGAGTCTTCTCCAGCACCATAGTTCTAAAGCATCAGTTTTTTGGCACTCAGCTTTCTTCACAGTCCAACTCTCACATCCATACATGAGCACTGGAAAAACCATAGCCTTGACTAGACAGACCTTTGTTGGCAAAGTAGTGTCTCTGCTTTTGAATATGCTATCTAGGTTGGTCATAACTTTCCTTCCAAGGGTAAGCATCTTTTAATTTCATGGCTGCAGCCACCATCTGCAGTGATTTTGGAGCCCCCAAAAATAGTCTGAGACTGTTTCCACTGTTTCCCCATCTATTTCCCATGAAGTGATGGGACCAGATGCCATGATCTTCATTTTCTGAATGTTGAGCTTTAAGCCAACTTTTTCACTCTCCTCTTTCACTTTCATCAAGAGCCTTACTGGAAATACCAAGGTCTTTGTGATAATAAAAAGTGGAACCACAGTTAAAGACATAGAATTTAAAAGAGGTTAAATAATTGTCTATAGTTGCACTTGAAAGGTAAAACTGACAGTTTTAAAGCCCTTATTTTCTTTTTTAATGTCTGGGGTTTTTGTTATGTGACAATTTTTTGTTACATAATTATATAAAAGAAAAATGCTTTCTCTTCTCTTATCAGGCTGCTCTTCTCAGGGTGTCTGCCACATCCAGCTTCCCACCCCCCTACCCAGACATTGTGCATTCAACTATTACATTTCTTCCAGCGGGTTGCCCCCTCCCCTTTTTGACCTCATCTATCACCCGTAATCGGAGAAGGCGATGGCACCCACTCCAGTACTCTTGCCTAGAAAATCCCATGGATGGAGGAGCCTGGTAGGCTGCAGTCCATGGGGTTGCTATGAGTTGGACACGACTGAGCGTCTTCACTTTCACTTTTCACTTTCATGCATTGGAGATGGAAATGGCAACCCACTCCAGTGTTCTTGCCTGGAGAATCCCAGGGACAGGGGAGCCTGGTGGGCTCCTGTCTATGGGGTCACACAGAGTCGGACACGACTGAATCGACTTAGCAGCAGCAGTAGCAGCAGCATCACCCATAATTCAAGGTCTAATTAAAGTTCTACTTTGTTTGTGTAACTTTGGCCACTCCAGTCTATAGTAATCATTACATTTATTATACTACTAATGAACATTTAAGCTATAACAGAATGATTTAATATATAGTTACTGTGATATTAAGCCATTTGATGGTTTGGTATCTCTAAACAGATGGAAAACTCCACCAGCAAGACTGCGACACATATATGCTATAGTAGCACACAGCAAAGAACAAAGTATAATACATATTGGAAACATAGTAAATAAAACCTTCTTATTGACTCAGTGATTCATTCATTTGTTCATGATAATTGCAAATGCATATTCTTTGTATGTTAAAAGTTGCAGAGGAATTCTGATTCTGGTACTGAATAAAAAAATGGGGCCAGACTTTCAACCTACTTTGCAAAAGTGTTGGTCGCTCAGTTGTGTCTGACTCTTTGCAACCCCATGGACTGTAGCCCACCAGGCTCCTCTGTTCATGGAATTCTCCAGGCAAGAATACCAGAGTGGGTAGCCATTCCCTTCTCCAGGGGATCTCCTCCTACTTTAAACAACTAGAAAACCAGGTAAAACGCATATAAAACGACATTTTCAGATATTGGACCAGAGGCAGTGTGAGATGATGACTTTCGAGAAAACAGGACTGAGGTACCTGAGTCCTATAATTACTTTGCTTTCTGGAGGCACTTTCCAGACCACAGTGAAGAGAAGGGAAGCAAAGAGAGTCAGGCAGTCTTGCTGAATCAAAAAGAGATTAGAGTTCAGGGATGTTAAGTTGCCTAAAACCGACGGGGCTGAATCTCTGAGGGTATAAAATTACAGAGAAAGAGAGCTACTCAGAGATGTTTAGAAGCCTGCCCTTGAGTCTCAGACTAAGCACTGCTTTATCCATGAATGCCACTGGCGAGCAGTAAGCTGAATGATTCCCTGAGTTTCTACAGGGGTGGGAAGTTTATGTTTGTATCAGTCAAAAGGCCTCTTGACATATGGAGCTTCAAGCAGAGTTCCAAAAATCAAGTATATGTCAAAAAAAAAAAAGAAAGAAATTATAAAATTGGCCAAACCAATCTATAATTTCAGAAAGACCAGACATTACTTGGGGTTGGTACAGAATTGGGCTGACTGCAGAGGAAGAGAGGAGATATTTTCAAGGAGATAAAAAAGTATTTAATTCATAAGTTGATAACAAAAGTATATTTGGCTGTCCAAGTTTATAAAATTCTACATTTAAATGGATATATTTAATTTTATGAAAAGGATACTCTTAAAATTAAATTTATCAGTAAAAAATAATTATGACAGAGCTCCTAGCAAGCAGCCACCATTTAAATTTACATTTTGACATTTTTGCTTCAAAGTTTAAACTTAAAGATGTTATAGGCATGCTTCCAGCACCTGAACCCATACAAAGTCACTTATGTACAGATGGTAATTGAAGTCATTGTTTGGATACAACCAGATGGAAAGAGTATATAGGATTATGTGACAATTTCCTTACCCATTTGGTTTGGTTCTTATCTTAAATTACCCTGAAATACAGTTTGCACTTAAAACTTTCCTATACAGATGAATGCAGAAAAGTTGGAACATTTGTGGGATAATTTGAATAAAAAGAGAGAGAGAGCTTCAATAAAAAAGAGAGAGAAAACCTCAGTAGCATTGGAATAAATGAAAATTTTGAAACCCAAATCGATTTGCATTATTTAGAAGTTATTGGATTTCAAACTGAAAGCTTTAAAACTGGTTTTGGGAATGCAAAGAGGAACCTGCCCCTACAACCTGCACCACCCCCTCTGTTTCTGAAGGCTAAATTGGAAATGACAGCAGGAATTAAACTGTGGAGTTTCAGAGTAGTACATCAATGACAAATAACTATTTTTCTTCCTGTTATGCACTTTGTCAGAAATATTCTTGGGATTGGGTTTTTCCAAAGACTATAAAAACAAATCTAAAACACAAGAAAACACACAATAGCTTTCAGTTCCCAAATGAGAGGATACCCTCCAAATACAAGTATCTCATCTTGTCAGACTGTTGCTTAGGACATTCCTGATAGCACTAAGAAGTTGAAAGCTAGCCGTCAATAAGCATATTCACAGGGCAAACGCCCGTCAGTGGCTCTATTTTGTACAGCACACTATTTTGTCAAACTTAATACAAACCAAATAGAAGACAGATAGTATTTTTATACAAAATGGAAACTAAGGTCTCCAAATAAAGGACTGTACTTGCAACTTCCTGATCAGACTCTCCCAGATTGTACACATGTATTATTTTAAAGGAAAGAACATTCACATATGATACAATAAAAATTAAAATTTATCGAACATTTTAAAAATAAAAACTGTTTCAACCACTTTAGAAAAAGGAGATAATCAATATGGAGAGACTAGCTACTTTTTGAAATCCATTTTTCAGGAAATGCTCTGATATTTCAGAGACTCCTGGGAAAAATAAGATGGAATGATAAAGAAGTTGATGAAAGTTGCCTTTGTCATCCTTTTTCTTAATTTTTAGCATTATTTTCCAATTTCATTTATTGCCCACTCTAGTTTTCTATACCTGTCTATAAACACTTAGTGTTGTTTCTCTGCCCTTGAGATAGTTCAGTTGAGTTAAGAGACTGTCATTCTTTTTCTTCCAATAAGAATAAAACTAAGAAAATTTAGCCTTGGTTTAATATTCTCTTAAATGCAAACTTTCATTCATAAACTGGGAGAGAACATTTTCGAAGGATTTCTCAGTTTTCTTCCTGACTTGCTCTCTCTGCTCCTTTCTCTCCTTCCTTACCTCCTTCATTTTTATCTACAAATGAAAACAAACACATATTCTTGCCCATATTTCAAATAAGACTCAGGAAATATTTATGATTTCCTCCCCTGCCCAAGGTCACATAGGTTTGACTGGGAGATTATAATCAAGAGCATTTATGCTCTGTTTATCCATTCATGATGTAAATACCAAATTTCCATAGGTACCTGGAACTCTTCAAAGCAATGGAAAGAGGTACTGAATGAGAAAGACCCAGGCTTTCCCTTCCAGTGGTGCATCCAGCAAGATAGATGGGCAATGAGCAAGTACCTGTGAAGGTGAAAAGGCGTGTGAAGGAAATTTAAAAGATGCATTGTAAGTGAATGGCAATGGGGCACAACAGACTTTTGGGATCAAGGAAGTAATCTTCTGAGAAAATGGTGTTTCAATTGAGACCTGAAGAAAAAGTCAAAGTTAGATTAAAAAGTAAGTATGGAGAAGGGAGTGTTAAATTTAAGGGAGCAGAAGGCAATCCAAGTGCATGGAAAATCTGGAAAGTGAAGATGATCAGTATAAAGATAACTTACTTGGACGAGAGGTCCCTGAATTTTACACTTGTTTTCCTCTGTCTAAATGCTCTATCCCCAGATGGACTTATGGCTCATTGCTTCTCCTCATTCCAGTCTTGGCTCAAAGGCTAAAGTCTTCTTTGATTATGTAATTTAAAATTCAGTACTCCCAGCATTCATTATTTACCTCTATTCTGCATTATCTTTGGATATAAAGTATGCTTCTGTCTCGCTCCCTCATCTAGGATGTAAGTCCTGTAAGAGCAGGAGATCTGAACTGCCTTGTTCTCACTACCAAGAAGAGCTAGGGCTTAGTACATGGAGAGTAAATGTGTGTCAGATAAAAGATAAAGAGACAAGTAGAGAGAAATGAGCACACAGCCAGGAGCAGACATTTTAGGATGCCATATGCTATGAAAATAATTTTCTTCTTTAATGACAATGAAAAAGATCGAGGAATAGATTTAAATAAGGAAATAACATGATTTTTGTTTTCAGAAAAAAATAAGAATACTTTTGTTTTTAATGTGGAGATCAGCTCCAAAGGGGAAGAGATGTATGTGGGGGAGGATAGCAAGGAATTCATTGTGGTATCTGAAGTCACAGATGTTACAAAGAGGTTAAAAAGTTACAGAGCCACCAGGACTAGAAAACTGAAATGCAAGACCCTCTTTGAAAAGGGCTTTGTGTACCTAACTAAGAATTCAAACTTAGCTTTGCAAACAGCATGATGCTATTCTAGGCTACTCTAGGAAGGAGAAAGATATTTATTGTTTTGGAAGAATGACCCTGATAACAGCATCTAGAAAGCTGAATCAGGGCTTGATATGAATGAATGTGCCAACTGGAGATAAATGACTTGTTTAAGATTATGCAATCAATAAATAGCAGAGTTGAAATTCTGACTTTAAACTTTATGTTACTACCACTAAGTTACCTATTTGTTATGATAATATTACATAACAGCAATAGCGGTGACATCACTTCTAGTTAGATAATTAATTACATCTGTACATGATGGCATGTATTCTTCACAGTAGTCTTGTAAGGTAACTACGATTATTACTTCATATGTGTGTGTGTCTGTGTCTGTGTGTGTGTGTGTGTATACACACATCCTCACGCAACCACACAAGTTGAGTGATGCTGGAGGCATGGGTCTCCCAGGCTCCAAGTCTGGAAGACCCACACATTTCCAGTGGCCTTCTTCTATTTGTCCCAGGCTTTGCCTGTAGCTTGTGTAGAGTCAGCAACACAAGAGACAACTCTACACACATTTCAGGCAAAGACTGGGACAAATAGGAGAAGTCAACAACACAGGAGACGACTCTCCTTGGACTTCAAGGAGATCAAATCAGTCAAAAAGAAATCAGTCCTGAATATTCATTGGAAGGACTGATGCTGAAGCTGAAGCTCCAATACTTTGGCCACCTGCTGTGAAGAACTGACTCACTGGAAAAGACCCTGATGCTGGGAAAGATTGAAGGCAGGAGGAGAAGGGGATGACACAGGATGAGATGATTGGATGGCCTCACCGACTTGATGGACATGTGTTTCAGCAAGCTCTGGGAATTGGTGATGTATAGGAAAGCCTGGCATGCTTCAGTCCAAGGGGATTGCAAAGAATTGGTCACAACTGAGCAACTGAACTGAGCTGAGGTTGCCTGAAGCTGGCACTGAAGTTGGTACTTTCATTTCTTCCCTCTGTAATTAATGTCCTCTCATCTCTCTTGTTCAAGGAGACAATTCTTTTGGGCTTTCCCTTGTTCAAACAGTCTGAGTAAAGTACCCATTCCCTTGCAATTTGAGTCCTGGAGAATGCGTGGAGCTGATTAAACACACAGAGTTTGGTGATATTAATACTTTTACACAGGAGCAGAGATCACAAGAAATAGCGTGTGAGTCACACAAAGCCATTTCATGGAGGAGAAAATGGAAACTCAGAGAAAGAAAATAATTTAAGACAAACAAAACAGTCACCCTACCACCAAAACCAAACCAAAACAAAACAAAAACAAGTTCTTTTTGAGGACACAACCTATAATCTTTCTATTATATCATCTACTTTCATAATATCCTCTTATAAATTAGGTTCAAGTATAAATCTTCCCAACCCAAGGATCAAACCCACAGCTTCTGCCTCTCCTGTACTGGAGGGCAGATTGTTTACCATTGTGCCATCTGAGAAGCCATAACATACCGTAGAAAGGTTTTAAATTTCAGTTTTAAAATGAAAAGTATCATTTATAAGGAAAATTCATTTATGCTCAATTCTTTATTCCCATTGGTACTGGATTATTATAGAATAGGAAATGCTTATACCAACTACTCTTTTGTGAAATTAAATCTGTATCCACTTGTGTCAAAAGAGAGAAACCATACAAAACAACTCAATCTCTCAGGATAGTTCAGATGAAAATGAAATGAGTTTTAATCCTTGCTTACATAACTTGGCTCCTATGGGAAGGCCAGATTTTGATTGTTAGGCAAATCACATTTGCCCAGAAGCTATTTTAGAAAATATTTCTCTAACCAACGGGTGATGCAGTTCTCTAATTCACACGCATTGGTGTTTTACAACGAGCGATTCTTACTTTTTACCGAGACACTTACTATGAAATTAGTTTTGGCTCCACAGAGTCATCATCGTTATTTAAGAAACACTGACTTCTGTTAGAGGTCAAAGCACAAAAACCATTTGGCTTCTGTGCTTGTGCCCAAAATAATTAGTTATATATAGATTTCACCTTCTCTTTGTGAAGAGCAAGCATAGCAGGGGTCTCCAAGCCTACGGCAGCCGAGTAACGTTGAACGACGTTTGTTGTGTGCAAAGATGTCAGGTCTATAAAGAGTTTGGGGCCTGAAATGCAGCCAACACTCAACCTGTTAGCTTCAAGAAAGAGTAACTTCTTTTCCAATTTGTCCAGAGTCTTGCCGAGTTTGGCAGAGGCTGATGAATTATATGACCGTGGGTGAACACTTTTAAGCACTTATAAGTCGGACAAGACTTAGTGACTGAACCTCAATTTCTTCAACTATTAAAATAATAATGATAATACTTAGACCATAAAATGCATATTATGTAATTACATTGTAAATGCTATACTCAGGCACATGTGTCATCATTCACAATTTTCATGTAATTGGTCCTTTTCCTAGATATATCCTATCTCTCTTCCCTAGAGAAAATAGTATTTCCTGATAATTATTTCTGGTAAAATTTGTTACCTGATAATTATTCTCTAGCAAAACAAGTTCTACTCCCAATTTGTTAAAACGGGCTCCATCTTTAAAAATTTATTCTGGCAAATGCTGGTGTTATGAATAATTTATGGACAAGTTAGCACAAGAGCTAGAATACTTAGAAGAGAATCTGAAGTGGTTTCTAGCATATATATTTGATGTAGTTAGAAGCAAAAAAAATGTGATCAAAAAATCTGTGCAAATGCATATTGTAATAAAAGATGCAATGTAAATTTCTATCAACTCACTTCCGATGTAAAAATATACCTCTAAGCAGACACTCCTTTTCCCATTTCCCTCTAGTTTAACAGAGAATTCAGTACACATTTCATATTATCCGGAAATAATCCACTCAAATGAAAAGCTCAGGGAGCTATGCAAATTTCATTGAAAAGATTGTAGTAACTTTGTAAGATGTTTACATTACCCACACTACAGCAAATTTCTCAAAACAGGCATATCTAGCTTTAAAAATCCTCTAATCCCCAGAAGCCTGCTCACAGGATTAATCTTCTTCATTTTTATCCCATACAGCTCCTTTCTCCCCACCCTGCACCATTTTTCAGGCTTCTTCTCTCTCCCACTTCCATAAACTGCAACTGGCCCTTACATTAATACTCAAAACAATTCAGCAAATTGCACACCTACAGTTACACCACCACTATCCAAGCAAGGACCCTCCATTTATTGGGACCTATTTCACCTTAAAATAGCACAGGGGAGAAGGAGGAGGAGGAAGAGGATAAAATCTTGACACTTAGATACATGCATGAGCTTATTTTCTTCGTTGCGCAAGATTTTATCGGGTTTCTTTTTACTTTTCTGAACTCTATCTGGCAACCCACAGAGGGGCATGTCCATTGCATTTTAAATGTATTTCTGCTTCTGAGACAGTTCATTCTTCAGCACACAATGGCTTTGTCCAGGTACTTCAAAGAGTCAGGCAATGTGACCTACTTTGTCTGCTTAGTCACTCAGTCATGACTTAGTCAGTCATTCAGCGACCCCATGGACTGTAGTCTGCCAGACTCTTCTGTCCATGGGATTCTCCAGGCAAGAAAACTGGAGTGGGTTGCCATTACATTCTCCAAGGGATCTCCCCGACCCAGGGATCGAACCTGTGTCTCCTGTGTCTCCTGCATTGCATGTGATTCTTTACCTACTTAGTCATGGAGAGGAACAGTCTGCTTGCAGTAATCTACAATTGTAGAAGGTGGGGTTGGGGGAGATTCTTCCCAAAGGCTCTTTGGAGACTTTGGATTCATCCAAGAGACTCTTTGGAGCAGATGATTCCTAGCTGCCAGTCCCAATAATTCTCCTACAGTTGAGAGGTCAGGAGATGTGTGTGGATACAGAGGTGCTATAGGGCACACGAAGGCTCCAAAATCACTGTGGATGGTGACTGCAGCCACGAAGTTAAAAGACTCTTGCTACTTGGAAGTAAAACTATGACAAACCTAGACAGTGTATTAAAAAACAGAGACATCATTTTGCTGACAAAGGTCCATATGGTCAAAGCTATGGTTTCTTCAGTAGTCACGTGCGGATGTAAGAGTTGGACCATAAAGGAGGCTGGAATGCTGAAGAACTGATGCTTTCAAATTGTGGTGCTGAAGAAGACTCTTGAGAGTCCCTTTGACAGCAAGCAAAGGGACCAGTCAATCCTAAAGGAAATCAATCCTGAATGTTCATTGGAAGGACTGATGCAAAAGTTGAAACTCCAATACTGTGGCCACTTGACGTGAGAGTTGACCATTGGAAAAGACCCTGATGCTGGGAAAGATTGAGAGCAGGAACAGAAAGGGATGACAGAGGATGAAATGGTTGGATGGACTCAGCGGATGTGAGTTTGAACAAACCCTGGGAGATAGTGAAGAACAGGGCAGTCTGGCGTGCTGCAGTCCTTGGGGTCATAGAGTCGGACATGACTTACTGAACAACAACAACAATAGGGCACGAAAGACCTTAAAATTTTGACACTATTCATTTGCTACATGCTTTTCCCCAAAACAGTGAAAAAAAATCACTTATGACAATTTGCAGGCATGAATGTTAAGCAGTAAATTTTTAGACTGGTTGAACTAGGGCACAGATGGCACTGGTGTAAAAGCTTTCTGCAAGTTAAATATACACAAAAGATGTGTTTGTATCCATATCTATGCACAGATATATTTGTTTTCAGAAAGGGAGAAAAGACAAGTTTTCTCTTATCCCAGTGATTCAAAAGAAAATTAAGGAGTAGGATATATTATTTGCATGTGGTTGGGTATGGGTATGAAATGTTTCCTTGGTATCTCTAATTTTCTTGAAGAGATCTCTAGATTTTCCCATTCATTGTTTTCCTCTATTTCTTTGCACTGATCACTGAGAAAGGCTTTCTTATTTCTCCTTGCTATTCTTTGGAACTCTGCCTTCAAATGGATATATCTTTCCTTTTCTCCTTTGCCTTTTGTTTCTCTTCTATTCACAGCTACGTGTAAGGCCTCCTCAGACAACCATTTTGCCTTTTTGCATTTCTTTTCCTTAGGGATGGTCTTGATCACTGCCTCCTGTACAACGTCACAGACCTCTGTCCATAGTTCTTCAGGCACTCTGTCTATCAGATCTAATCCCTTGAATCCAACACTCTTGAGAGTCCCTTCGACTGCAAGGAGATCCAACCAGTCCATCGTAAAGGAAATCAGTCCTGAATATTCATTGGAAGGACTGATGCTGAAGCTGAAGCTCCAACACTTTGGCCACCTGATGCAAAGAACTGATTCATTTGAAAAGACCCTAATGTTGGGAAAGATTGAAGACACAAGGAGAAGGGGATGACAGAAGATGAAATGGCTGGATGGCATCACTGATTCAATGGACATGAGTTTGAGTAAACTCTGGGAGTTGGCTATGGACAGGGAGGCCTGGCGTGCTGCAGTCCATGGGGTCACAAAGAGTCAGACACGACTGAGAGACTGAACTGAACTGAACTGATTGGGTACGGGCAAGTTATACAAACTTAGGAAAATTTGGATACAAAGAGAACTGCTATCTGGTCTGTGAAAGAGTGTGGCAAAGACCTGGGGAGTGGACAGTTTTCACCTCTTGCATGCAATCCAGAACCCCCTTAACATGGTGAAGATATGAGTCAAGAATATCAGAAGAAAGTACATGTAACATAAACAGAAGTGACTGTGACATGGATTCTTCAAAGAACTCTTTATTTAATGAAAAAAGAGAGTAATGGTTAATAATACTTCTCGACCTAAAGCCACAAGTGACTATTAAAGATATCAATACTCAGAATGTTTGTAGAGAATGTCAATGCCCCCAGGATTGGAAGTGGAAGACAATGGCAGAATGGGAGGAGGAGACGTGGTTTATGTTAATTTCCCTGGTAAGGACTTCAAGCCCCAAACTGCTCTCAGGTCAGTTCAGGTCAGTTCAGTCACTCAGCTGTGTCCAAATACTTGTGACCCCATGGACTGCAGCAAGTCAGGCTTCCTTGTCCATCATTAAGTCCTGGAGCTTGCTCAAACTCATATCCACTGAGTCAGTGATGCCATCCAACCATCTCATCCTCTGTCGTCCCCTTTTCCTCCTGCCTTTAATCTTGTCCAGCATCAGGGTCTTTTCCATCAAGTCAGGTATTGGAGCTTCAGCTTCAGCATCAGTCCTTCCAATGAATATTCAGGACTGATTTTCTTTAGAATTGACCGGTTGGAACTCTTTTCAGTCCAAGGGACTCTCAAGAGTCTTCTTCAACACCACAGTTCAAAAGCAACAATTCTTCTGCGTTCAGCTTTCTTTATAGTCCAACTCTCACATCCATACATGACTACTGGAAAAAACCATAGCTTTGACTAGACAACCTTTGTTGTCAAAGTAATGTCTCTGCTTTTTAATATGCTGTCTAGGTTGGTCATAGCTTAACTACCAAGGAGCGAGTGTTTTTTAATTTCATGGCTGCAATGACCATCTGCAGTGATTTTGGAGTGCAAGAAAATAAAGTCTGTCACTGTTTCCATTGTTTCCCCATCTATTTGCCATGAAGTGATGGGACTGGATACAGTGATCTTAATTTTTTGAATATTGAGTTTTAAGCCAGTTTTTTCACTCTCTTTCACTTTCACCAAAAAGCTCCTTAGTTCCTCTTCACTTTCTGCCATAAGGGTGGTGTCATCTGCATATCTGAAGTTATTGATATTTCTCCCGGCAATCTTGATCCAGCTTGTGCTTCATCTAACCCAGAATTTGCTTGATGTACTCTGCATATAAGTTAAATAAGCAGGGTGACAATATACAGCCTTGAGGTACTCCTTTCCCAATTTGGAATAGGTCCATTGTTCCATGCCCAGTTCTAACTGTTGCTTTTTGACCTGCATACAGATTTCTCAGGAGGCAGGTCAAGTGGTCTGGTATCCCCATCTCTTTAAGAATTTTCCACAGTTTGTTGTGATCCACACAGTCAAAGGTTTTAGCATAGTCAATGAAGCAGAAATAGATATTTTCCTGGAATTCTCTTGCTTTTTCTATGATCCAACGGATGTTGGCAATTTGATCTCTGATTCCTCTGCCTTTTCTAAATTCAGCTTGAACATCTGGAAACTCACAGTTCACATAGCCTAGCTTGGAGAATTTTGAGCATTACTTTGCTAGTGTGTATGATGAGTGCAATTGTATGGTAGTCTGATCATTGATTGGCACTACCTTTCTTTGGGATTGGAATAAAAACTGACTTTTTCCAGTCCTGTGGCCACTGCTGAGTTTTCCAAATTTGATGGCATATTGAGTGCAGCACTTTCACAGCATCATCTTTTAGGATTTAAAATAGCTCATCTGGAATTCCATCACCTCCACTAGCTTTGTTTGTAGTGATGCTTCCTAAGGCCCACTTGACTTCACACTCCAGGATTCTGGCTCTAGGCAAGTGATCACACCATCGTGATTATCTGGGTCATGAAGATCTTTTTTGTATAGTTCTGTGTATTGTTGCCACTCTTCTTAATATCTTCTGCTTCTGTTAGGTCCATACCATTTCTGTCCTTTACTGTGCCCTTCTTTGCATGAAGTGTTCCCTTGGTATCTCTAATTTTCTTGAAGAGATCTCTAGTCTTTCCCATTCTGTTGTTTTCTTCTATTTCTTTGCATTGACCACTGAGGAAGGCTTTCTTATCTCTCCTTGCTCTTCTTTGGAACTCTGCATTCAGATGGGTATATCTTTCCTTTTCTTCTTTGCCTTTCACTTCTGTTCTTTTCTCAGCTATTTGTAAGGCCTCCTCAGACAAACATTTGGCCTTTTTGCACGCCTTTTTGCATTTCTTTTTCTTGGGGATGGTTTTGATCATGGCTTCCTGTACAATATTACAAACCTCTGTCCACAGTTCTTCAGGCACTCTGTCTGTCAGATCTAATCCCTTGAATCCATTTGTCACTTTCACTGTATGATCATAAGTGATTTGATTTAGGTCATACCTGAATGATCTAGTGGCTTTCCTTACTTTCAATTTAAGTCTGAATTTGGCAATAAGGAATTCATGATCTGAGCCACAGTCAGCCCCCAGTCTTGTTTTTGCTAATGGTAAAGAGCTTCTCCATCTTTGGCTGCAAAGAATATAATCTGTCTGATTTCAGTGTTGACCATCTGGTGATGTTCATGTGTAGAGTCGTCTCTTGTGTTGTTGGAAGAGGGTGTTTTCTATGACTAGTGTGTTCTCTTGGCAAAACTCTATTAATTTGCCTTGCTTAATTTTGTACTCCAAGGCCAAACTTGCCTGTTACTCCAGGTATCTCTTGACTTTCTACTTTTGCATTCCAGTTCCCTATGACGAAAAAGACATCTTTTTTGAGTGTTAGTCCTAAAAGGTCTTGTAGGTCTTCAAAGAACCATTCAACTTCAGCTTCTTTGGCATTAGTGGTTGGGGCATAGACTTGGATTACTGTGGTATTGAATGGTTAGCATTGGAAATGAACAGAGATCATTCTGTCATTTACATCTAAAAATTATATTTCCTCAGGATGCAGTGGCCTGGAAAAAAATGTGTGCAACCTGGGTTTTAAATAAGAAATAAAACTAGAATTATGAACTGAAAGTTGGAAAATAATGATAGTCCATTAGGTAAATGCAACAAATATAACTCCTTTTCCTTGGAATCTCTGTTTCACCCACTGCTGATAATACACTTTGTGATTTCCAAATGAGAAATCACTTTAGAAGTAGAAATAATTTTGACTAAGATTGATGACTAAACTTTTGGTTGTTACAGCTGACAAACACTGAATTTGAACCTCAGGATTTCTCCAGGTTTTTCCTCTTTTTTCATAATAAAAGTTACCTTTCTTTGACATTTTTAGATTCATGTGAATATATTTATAGTTTGAGTTATAGTTGTCTCTCCAAAAAAATGGAAGGGAAACTTAGACATTTTAAAGGATACAGGTAAGAGACTAACTTATGAATTTAAATTTGTTAATGCACTAAAATGCTTTCTTCAAATGCCAATTTTAATTTCTCTCTTTCAGTTCAGTTCAGTTCAGTCACTCAGTCGTGTCCGACTCTTTGCGACCCCATGAATCGCAGCACGCCAGGCCTCCCTGTCCATCACCAACTCCCGGAGTTCACTCAGACTCACGTCCATTGAGTCAGTGATGCCATCCAGCCATCTCATCCTCTGTCACCCCCTTTTCCTCCTGCCCCCAATCCCTCCCAGCATCAGAGTCTTTTCCAATGAGTCAACTCTTTGCATCAGGTGGCCAAAGTACTGGAGTTTCAGCTTCAGCATCATTCCTTCCAAAGAACACCCAGGACTGATCTCCTTCAGAATGGACTGGTTGGATCTCCTTGCAGTCCAAGGGACTCTCAAGAGTCTTCTCCAACACCACAGTTCAAAAGCATCAATTCTTTGGTGCTCAGCTTTCTTCACAGTCCTACTCTCACATCCATACATGACTACTGGAAAAGCCATAGCCTTGACTAGATGGACCTTTGTTGGCAAAGTAATGTCTCTGCTTTTGAATATGCTGTCTAGGTTGGTCATAACTTTCTTTCCAAGGAGTAAGCATCTTTAGTCATTGTTAAATAGAAAAGAATTTTTCTCTGTGATATTCTGTATATGCAGGCATACATACACATATCTAAACCTCTCCCAACTTTCCAAGCTTAAAAAAACCCTCAAAGTATTAATTTTTAAAGTGTCCAGAGTATTCTAGCCTGGAAAGTCTTATAAGCATGGTTAAAATTAATTTATAACCTGAAAATTGCATCTTATACAAGAGTGTCCCTTCAGGCCATCTTAGAGCGCCTAATATTCTGTTCAAAGGTATTGGCTCAAATTTGGCTTATCAAGTTTGAAAACTTCCAAATTATTGTCCTAGGGGAATCACATAACTGAGATTAGTTACTTTGGGGAAAAAAAACAATTCTGGTTTAACTTACTTTGCTATTTTTAATGTACATTTTTGGCCCAATATCCAAACCATTGCTGGCATTTTGTAGGGAGGTGAAATATCCCTGGGCGCTAGCCAGTACAATACAATGAAAGAAATAGGCATTTTTAAAAAAACATTAAATTACTCCAAAATCTTTGTAACTGTTTTTCATAGTATAAGATGACTGCCAGGTACTGAAAAATGCTTGTTTTCTACCTTAATAATTGCTGATGCCCAAATTTCCACCATCAAAAATGTATAAATCTAGCTAGAGGCTTTGATCTGTATCTAATGCAAATTCCCCAGGGTTAGTTTTAATTCCTGTGGTTCATTTACTCTTCATTCAAGCAACAGAAAGAAGACTGACAAGAAGCAGAGGGAGAAGTTGAGGTTACCAGCTCTGGAGCTGTCACTTCATGATTAAACTGGTGCACGACCCCAGTGTCCCAGAGGGTTCATTTTAAGTTCATTCTTAACAACATATATGGGGCGTCTTCTGTTTGAATGACATTATCTAAGCACCGGCAAGACATTTTATTACATCAGCCTTCAAGGAAATTGCCTTCTAGTTAGGAAGAACCCAGTTTAAAATATGAGAAAAAAATTCATGTACCAAATGAATCTTCATATTGAATTGACTTCATTTTCACTTAAATATTTAAAAATAGTCTGAACCAAAATATAATCATATCACACACCCAATTACTGGAAAAATTGCATTGTTTTCATTTGCATTTTAGACTTCAAAATAAAGCAGAGAGAATGTCTACAAAGGGACGGTAAATATTAAGTTCACGGAATATGTTGATTTACCTTAAATGGGAGGGAGGGGAACACTTTTAAAATATATGACTTGCTTCTGGATGTCAAATTATTTTCTACATCAAATGAGTCCTGTTTCCGGTTTCTACATCAAATATAGTCCAAACAGGACTATATGACATCTATATGACATCTCCAGCTCAGGGGTTCTTCAAACCCCTCTAATTGAAGATCTAACATTCTTGGTCAGTCTGTACTTGTTAGGCAGTGACAGTGTCCTACATCGCCTTCAATGGCACCAAAGAACGTCCTTTAAAAAGGCAGCATATTTGATTCTAGCTGTTGTGCTCTAGAAGAGATGAAGCCAATCTGGGAAATATTCAAAGATGTTAATAGTACAGGAAGTTAAACTTTCCTTTTTTTTTTTATTTTTTATTTTTATTTTTTTTTCTTTTTAAAAGAAAATCCATCCTGAACCCTCCACCCTCCTCCCTCCCCATACCATCCCTCTGGGTCGTCCCAGTGCACCAGTCCCAAGCATCCAGCATCGTGCATTGAACCTGGACTGGCATCTCGTTTCATACATGACATTTCACATGTTTCAATGTCATTCTCCCAAATCTTGCCACCGTCTCCCTCTCCCACAGAGTCCATAAGCCTGTTCTATACATCAGTGTCTCTTTTGCTGTCTCGTATACAGGGTTATCGTTACCATCTTTCTAAATTCCATATATATGCGTTAGTATACTGTATTGGTGTTTGTCCTTCTGGCTTACTTCACTCTGTATAATAGGCTCCAGTTTCATCCACCTCATTAGAACTGATTCAAATGTATTCTTTTTAATGGCTGAGTAATACTCCATTGTGTATCTGTACCACAGCTTTCTCATCCATTCATCTGCTGATGGACATCTAGGTTGCTTCCATGTCCTGGCTATTATAAACAGTGCTGCGATGAACATTGGGGTACACGTGTCTCTTTCCCTTCTGGTTTCCTCAGTGTGTATGCCCAGCAGTGGGATTGCTGGATCATAAGGCAGTTCTATTTCCAGTTTTTTAAGGAATCTCCACACTGTTCTCCATAGTGGCTGTACTAGTTTGCATTCCCACCAACAGTGTAAGAGGGTTCCCTTTTCTCCACACCCTCTCCAACATTTATTATTTGTAGACTTTTGGATCGCAGCCATTCTGACTGGTGTGAAATGGTATCTCATAGTGGTTTTGATTTGCATTTCTCTGATAATGAGTGATGTTGAGCATCTTTTCATGTGTTTGTTAGCCATCTGTATGTCTTCTTTGGAGAAGTGTCTATTTAGATCTTTGGCCCATTTTTTGATTGGGTCATTTATTTTTCTGGAGTTGAGCTGGAGGAGTTGCTTGTATATTTTTGAGATTAGTTGTTTTCGGTTGCTTCATTTGCTATTATTTTCTCCCATTCTGAAGGCTGTCTTTTCACCTTGCTAATAGTTTCCTTTGATGTGCAGAAGCTTTTAAGTTTAATTAGGTCCCATTTGTTTATTTTTGCTTTTATTTCCAATATTCTGGGAGGTGGGTCATAGAGGATCCTGCTGTGATGTATGTCAGAGAGTGTTTTGCCTATGTTTATAGTTTCTGGTCTTACGTTGAGATCTTTAATCCATTTTGAGTTTATTTTTGTATATGGTGTTAGAAAGTGTTCTAGTTTCATTCTTTTACAAGTGGTTGACCAGATTTCCCAGCACCACTTGTTAAAGAGATTGTCTTTAATCCATTGTATATTCTTGCCTCCTTTGTCAAAGATAAGGTGTCCATATGTGCGTGGATTTATCTCTGGGCTTTCTATTTTGTTCCATTGATCTATATTTCTGTCTTTGTGCCAGTACCATACTGTCTTGATAACTGTGGCTTTGTAGTAGAGCCTGAAGTCAGGTAGGTTGATTCCTCCAGTTCCATTTTTCTTTCTCAAGATCGCTTTGGCTATTCGAGGTTTTTTGTATTTCCATACAAATTGTGAAATTATTTGTTCTAGCTCTGTGAAGAATACTGTTGGTAGCTTGATAGGGATTGCATTGAATCTACAAATTGCTTTGGGTAGTATACTCATTTTCACTATATTGATTCTTCCAATCCATGAACGTGGTATATTTCTCCATCTATTAGTGTCCTCTTTGATTTCTTTCACCAGTGTTTTATAGTTTTCTATATATAGGTCTTTAGTTTCTTTAGGTAGATATATTCCTAAGTATTTTATTCTTTTTCGTTGCAATGGTGAATGGAATTGTTTCCTTAATTTCTCTTTCTGTTTTCTCATTATTAGTGTATAGGAATGCAAGGGATTTCTGTGTGTTGATTTTATATCCTGCAACTTTACTATAATCATTGATTAATTCTAATAATTTTCTGGTGGAGTCTTTAGGGTTTTCTATGTAGAGGATCATGTCATCTGCAAATAGTGAGAGTTTTACTTCTTCTTTTCCAATTTGGATTCCTTTTATTTCTTTTTCTGCTCTGATTGCTGTGGCCAAAACTTCCAAAACTATGTTGAATAGTAATGGTGAAAGTGGGCACCCTTGTCTTGTTCCTGACTTTAGAGGAAATGCTTTCAATTTTTCCCCATTGAGGATAATGTTTGCTGTGGGTTTGTCATATATAGCTTTTATTATGTTGAGGTATGTTCCTTCTATTCCTGCTTTCTGGAGAGTTTTTATCATAAATGGGTGTTGAATTTTGTCAAAGGCTTTCTCTGCATCTACTGAGATAATCATATGGTTTTTGTTTTTCAATTTGTTAATGTGGTGTATTACATTGATTGATTTGCAGATATTGAAGAATCCTTGCATTCCTGAGATAAAGCCCACTTGGTCATGGTGTATGATCTTTTTAATATGTTGTTGGATTCTGATTGCTAGAATTTTGTTTAGGATTTTTGCATCTATGTTCATCAGTGATATTGGCCTGTAGTTTTCTTTTTTTGTGGGATCTTTGTCAGGTTTTGGTATTAGGGTGATGGTGGCTTCATAGAATGAGTTTGGAAGTTTACCTTCCTCTGCAATTTTCTGGAAGAGTTTGAGCAGGATAGGTGTTAGCTCTTCTCTAAATTTTTGGTAGAATTCAGCTGTGAAGCCGTCTGGACCTGGGCTTTTGTTTGCTGGAAGATTTTTGATTACAGTTTCAATTTCCGTGCTTGTGATGGGTCTGTTAAGGTTTTCTATTTCTTCCTGGTTGAGTTTTGGAAAGTTGTACTTTTCTAAGAATTTGTCCATTTCTTCCTCGTTGTCCATTTTATTGGCATATAATTGTTGATAATAGTCTCTTATGATCCTTTGTATTTCTGTGTTGTCTGTTGTGATCTCTCCATTTTCGTTTCTAATTTTATTGATTTGATTTTTCTCCCTTTGTTTCTTGATGAGTCTGGCTAATGGTTTATCAATTTTATTTATCCTTTCAAAGAACCAGCTTTTGGCTTTGTTGATTTTTTGCTATGGTCTCTTTTGTTTCTTTTGCATTTATTTCTGCTCTAATTTTTAAGATTTCTTTCCTTCTACTAACCCTGGGGTTCTTCATTTCTTCCTTTTCTAGTTGCTTTAGGTGTAGAGTTAGGTTATTTATTTGACTTTTTCTTGTTTCTTGAGGTGTGCCTGTATTGCTATGAACTTTCCCCTTAGGACTGCTTTTACTGTGTCCCACAGGTTTTGGGTTGTTGTGTTTTCATTTTCATTCATTTCTATGCAAATTTTGATTTCTTTTTGATTTCTTCTGTGATTTGTTGGTTATTCAGCAGCGTGTTGTTCAGCCTCCATATGTTGGAATTTTTAATAGTTTTTCTCCTGTAATTGAGATCTAATCTTACTGCGTTGTGGTCAGAAAAAGATGCTTGGAATGATTTCTGTTTTTTGAATTTACCAAGGCTAGCTTTATGGCCCAGGATGTGATCTATCCTGGAGAAGGTTCCATGTGCGCTTGAGAAAAAGGTGAAATTCATTGTTTTGGGATGAAATGTCCTATAGATATCAATTAGGTCTAACTGGTCTAATGTATCGTTTAAAGTTTGTGTTTCCTTGTTAATTTTCTGTTTAGTTGATCTATCCATAGGTGTGAGTGGGGTATTAAAGTCTCCCACTATTATTGTGTTATTGTTAATTTCTCCTTTCATACTTGTTAGCATTTGTCTTACGTACTGCGGTGCTCCCATGTTGGGTGCATATATATTTATAATTGTTATATCTTCTTCTTGGATTGATCCTTTGATCATTATGTAGTGACCTTCTTTGTCTCTTTTCACAGCCTTTGTTTTAAAGTCTATTTTATCTGATATGAGTATTGCTACTCCTGCTTTCTTTTGGTCCCTATTTGCATGGAAAATCTTTTTCCAGCCCTTCACTTTCAGTCTGTATGTGTCCCCTCTTTTGAGGTGGGTCTCCTGTAGACAACATATGTAGGGGTCTTGTTTTTGTATCCATTCAGCCAGTCTTTGTCTTTTGGTTGGGGCATTCAACCCATTTACGTTTAAGGTAATTACTGATAAGTATGATCCCGTTGCCATTTACTTTATTGTTTGGGGTTCGAATTTATACACCATTTTTGTGTTTCCTGTCTAGAGAATATCCTTTAGTATTTGTTGGAGAGCTGGTTTGGTGGTGCAGAATTCTCTCAGCTTTTGCTTGTCTGAGAAGCTTTTGATTTCTCCTTCATACTTGAATGAAATCCTTGCTGGGTACAATAATCTGGGCTGTAGGTTATTTTCTTTCATGGGAATAAATAATGGGATAAATAAATAAATGGGAGGGAGGGGAACACTTTTAAAATATATGACTTGCTTCTGGATGTCAAATTATTTTCTACATCAAATGAGTCCTGTTTCCGGTTTCTACATCAAATATAGTCCAAACAGGACTATATGACATCTATATGACATCTCCAGCTCAGGGGTTCTTCAAACCCCTCTAATTGAAGATCTAACATTCTTGGTCAGTCTGTACTTGTTAGGCAGTGACAGTGTCCTACATCGCCTTCAATGGCACCAAAGAACGTCCTTTAAAAAGGCAGCATATTTGATTCTAGCTGTTGTGCTCTAGAAGAGATGAAGCCAATCTGGGAAATATTCAAAGATGTTAATAGTACAGGAAGTTAAACTTTCCTTTTTATAAGCATCTGTTTGGAGAACAGACATGTTTAACTTACAGAAAAAAAGGGGGAGTAAAACTCTTATTAAATATAGGTGCTAAAAAAATATATAGGTGCTATAGAAAAGATAGGATGCTCTTCTGGGGTGGGGGAGAGCAGAATTCATCTGGCTGGCCTGTGTGCTTGAATTAAGATGGAATGTAGATATTATAGCTAGTGACATTTTAACTGCACATTGAGAAACTTATTGAAGAACTGCAATGCCAGTATGAGCTACCTCAGGAAGAACTGAACTGCCATTGAGCATAAATAGTTTAAACAAGAAATTGCCAGTGCCTCTATAGATGATGTTTAAGTAGAGGGTGACTTTTAAGATGCAGACTTAAATAAATATTAAATCCAAATAAATATTAAACCCAAAAAAGGAGGGTTCAGGATGGATTTTCTTTTAAAAAAAAAAAAATAAATAAAATAAAATAAATTAAAAAAAATAAAAAATAAATCCAAATAATAGAACCCTTGTCTTCCAGTAGCTTACACGTGTCAGAGGTTAACAAACAAATAAAAATGAAGCACCAAACTTATGTTCACATCCACTGTGAGATTCCCATTCAACAGATTACAAAAATTGTAGCCACGTTAAGCATAAATCTGATTGAAAAAGAAGCTCAGTGCACCAGCCCTGAGCACCTTGCCTCATGCATTGAACCTGGACTGGTGATCTATTTCACATATGATAATACACATGTTTCAGTGCTATTCTCTCAAATGGGGAGGGAGGTGGGAGGGAGGGTCAGGATGGGGAACACATGTACACCCATGGCTGATTCATGTGAATGTATGACAAAAACTGCCACAATATTGTAAAGTAATTAGCCTCCAATTAAATTTTTTTTAATGCATGACAAAAAATAAATAAATAAAAAGAAGCTCATTTTAGTTTTCAAGGATCACAGGTAGGGTGCTACTGACAAAATACCCTGAGAGAAGATGCAGTGGTTCCTCCCTCTTTCCCAGTGTATCCATCTGCTAGGGCTGCTTTGTGGTTTAAACACACTTAAATTTGATGGCTTAAAGTAACAAAAATTTGTCCTCACAATCTTGGAAGCTGGGAGTCTGAACTCAAGTTCTCAAGAAGGCCATGCTCCTTCTAAAGACTCTCAGAAGGAATCCTTTCTTGCATCTTCCTAGATTCAGGAGGCTCCAGGCAAGCCTTGATGTTCCTTGACTTAAAGCTGTATCACTCCAATCTCTGTCCTTATCTTCACCTCTAATTGAAGATCTGACATTCTTGGTCAGTCTATACTTGTTAGGCAGTGACAGTGTCCTACACTGTCCTACTCTGATCGGTGTTTCTGTTTCTAAACATTCCTCTCCTTTCTCTTATGAAGTCATCAGTCATTGGATTCAAGATCCACTCTAATTCTATGGAGATTTCCTCACCTAATTACTTCTTCAGTGGCTGACTTTATTTTTGGGGGCTCCAAAATCACTGCAGATGGTGATTGCAGCCACGAAGTTAAAAGACACTTACTCCTTAAGGAAAGTTATGACCAACCTAGACAGCATATGAAAAAGCAGAGGCATTACTTTGTCAACAAAGGTCCATCTAGTCAAAGCTATGGTTTTTCCAGTGGTCATGTATGGATGTGAGAGTTGGACTATAAAGAAAGCTGAGTGCCGAAGAACTGATGCTTTTAAATTGTGGTGTTGGAGAAGACTCTTGAGAGTCCCTTGGACTGCAAAGAGATCCAAAAAGTCCATGCTAAAGGAGATCAGTCCTGGATGTTCATTGGAAGGACTGATGAAGATGAAACTCCAATACTTTGCTCACCTGATGCAAAGGGCTGACTCATTTGAAAAGACCCTGATGCTGGGAAAGATTGAGGGCAGGAGGAGAAGGGGACGACAGAGGATGAGATGGCTGGATGGCATCACCAACTCAGTGGACATGGGTTTGGGTGGACTCTGGGAGTTGGTGATGGACAGGGAGGCCTGGCGTGCTGCAGCTCATGGGGTCACAAAGAGTCAGACACGACTGAGCAACTGAACTGAACTGAATTACTTCTTCAAAGACTGTTTCTAAATAATGTCACATTCTGAGTTACCAGATAAACATGGATTCTGAGGGAATACTACACCTAAGAAAAAAAACACTGAAAAGGAGGTGAAGCTGTGACTGTATTTAGTATATTTCTACAACCGTGATTCTGCTCTTAAGGTTTTGATTGTACTGTAAATGGTGGAACCACTTTGGAGCAATCAAAAAAGACTGAGGTGGTAAATTAAATTGTGTCAAAATTTGGATCTCACAGCAGTCTGTTAATGCTGTGGATGCTGTGTTAGGAAATCCTTTGATCAGAAGAGGAGGTAAAATGCACATATATGGAATCTAGAAAAATCAAACTGATGAACCTATTTGCAGGGCAGGAACAAAGTTGCAGACATAGAAAATGGACTTGTGGACACAGCGGGGGACAGAGAGAGGGGATCAACTGAGAAAGTAGCATTGACATACATACACAACCATGTTTCAAATAGCTAGCTAGTGGGAAGCTGCTGTCTAACACTGGGAGCCCAGTCTGGCGCTCTGTGACATCTTAGAGAGGTTCATGTTTTGATACAAATCTCACATACGCAGAGCTGGAGGAGAGGCTTGGCTCAACATCTAACGCTATGCTGCACAGTTATTTCTCCTTTGCTGCCTTGAGATCATAAGAGGAAGAAACTAATTTAAAAGACCAACATGGGGTAGACACACATTTATTGCAAACATCTTAAAGCATACGTGACATATAAGAGGGGACCTCAATCATGGGTAAAATTCTAAATGTTGACAGATTGAAGGATAAGTACCTCGGATCTAAATCTAAGGTAGTAGATTGAAAGATAAGCAGCTGAAAAGAAACTGGCCTAAGATACCTACAGCCACCTGATGGCCATCCTGTGGAGGGCAAGAAGGATGCTCAGGGAGCAAAAAGCAGCACCAAAATCATCATCAGCATCATCACTGTGATAACAATAGAACAGTGATTATAATATCCTCTCAACAATCCACGCACGGTTGTCAGATAACCACCTTTCCTGTCTGAAGGAAGCCTTTCTTCTCATTCCTTCTCCTTGACTTTTTCAGTGTAGCATCTCATCTTTCAAAGACAAACTGC
Source organism: Bos mutus (assembly GCF_027580195.1). NCBI lineage: Eukaryota > Metazoa > Chordata > Mammalia > Artiodactyla > Bovidae > Bos > Bos mutus. The sequence continues at coordinate 28,150,229 of NC_091639.1, read as the reverse complement.
ACAGATGAGCAAAGTTTGCCCTCTTGGTCTCCATGCTTACTTTGGTCCCAAGAGAGAAGCAGTTTTTGGTTATGCACTGGCTACAACAGAATAATTTTGGAGATCTACACTTTTAACGATGGGTTATATACACAATGGGATATTGCTCAGCCTTTAAAAATAATGAAATAATGCCATTTGCAGCAACAGGGATAGACTTGTAAATTATTACACTAACTGAAGCAGGTTAGTCTGAGAAAGACAAGTATTATATACCACTCACATGCGGAATCTAAAAAAGTGATATAAATGAACTTAATTACAAAACAGACGCAGACTCACAGACATAGAAAATAAACTTATGATTGTCAAAGAGGAAAGAAGGGTGGGGATATATTAGTTTTGGATTAACAGATGTGTACTGCCATAATTAAATAGACAAACGACAAGGACTTACTGTAGAGCACAAGGAACTATATTCAGTATCTTCTTATAAACTATAATGGAAAAGAATAAAAAAGAATATATACATACATAAACTTGAATCACTATTGTACACCTGAAACTAACACAATACTATAAATCAACTATAAATTAATGTAGACACAGACCTTACATCTTTCATAAAATTTAACTCAAAATAGATTATAAGCCTAAATGTAAAACACAAAAAACAATATCAAGAGAACAAGAAGACAAGCCACAGACTGGGAGAAAGTATTTGTAAAATATTTATCTGATAAGGATGTATTATCTAAAATATATTTTTAAAAAAACTCTTGCAATTCAACAATAAGAAAACAACCCAATTTAAAAATGGGCCAATACCTGAACAGACACTGGTCCAGATGGCAAATAAATACATGAAAACAAAATGGTCCATGTCATATGTCATCAGAAAAATACAAATTAAAATGATAACAATATTCCAAAATACACCTGTTAGAGAAGCCCAAACCCAGAACACTGACAACACCAGATGCTGGTGAGGATGTGGAGTAGCAGAAACTCTCACTCTGCTTGGGGGGATACAAAATGGCATGGTCACTTGGGAAGACCATGTGGAAGTTTCTTATAAAACTAACATACTCTGACTATTTGATTCATCAACCATTGTTATTGTTGTTCAGTCGCTAGGTCATGTCCGACTCTTTGTGACCCCATGGACTTCAGCATGCCAGGTTTCCCTGTCCTTCACTATCTCCCTGAGTTTGCTCAAACTCATGTCCATTGAGTCAGTGATGCTGTCAAACCAATTCATCTTCTGCCACCCCCTTCTCCCGACTTCAGTCTTTCCCAGCATCAGGGTCTTTTTCAATGAGTTGGCTCTTCATATCAGGTGGCCAAAGTACCGAAGCTTCAGCTTCAGCATCACTCCTTCAGCAATCATGATCCTTGCTATTTACCCACAGGAGCAGAGCACTTATGTCTACACAAAACACTGTACACAGATATGTATGGCAGTTTTATTCATAATTGCCAAAACTTGAAAATAACCAACATGGTGTTCAGTGGGTTAATGGATAAGTGAACTGTCATAAATCTAAAGAAGCAACTATTATTCAGAGCTAAAAAGAAATGAGCTATCAAGCCAGAAAAAGATACGGAAAAATCTTAAATGCATGTTACTAAATGAAAGAGCCCAATTTGAAAGGACTGTGTACAGTACAATTCCAACTATACAACGTTTTGGGAAAGGCAAAACTATGGAAACAGTGAAAAGTGTACGACGCTGGTAGGAATGACAATAGCGGAAGAGCTATGCACACCTTGGGGCAAATGGTCTACGGGAAATATCTGTACCTTGCCCTCAATTTTTTTTGTGAACTAAAGCTGCTTTAAAAAAAAAAAAAAGGTCTTGAAAAAAGATACAAATGATTGCACACAAAAACATGTGAGGACTTTGTTGCTATAACATTTTATAAATTCTTTTCTCTAGAGGGTTTAGCCTATAAAAGAAAACTCCTAAGATTCAATCTATTGATAGCTAGGAGTGTTAAGAGTAGCTGGAAAGTTGGTTTATTTATTAAAAGTGTACTATCATGCAAGACACCTTACCTAAAATATCAAAGACAATCTTCACATGGACTCATGAGTTAAATGATTCATTGGCCTATTTTAGAGGTGAAAGAACTGTAGCTCAGATAAATGAAGAAAGCAGCCTATGGATTTTAAGCTGGCAGGTGATGAAGACAGGATTTAAGCCCAGACTGTATGACTCCAGAGGCCTTTTCTTTATTGACTGTGCTGAAAATTTCCTGGGATAAGGAGTGGAGATGGCAGGGTAAAAAATAATGATAATAATGTTATCATAATAACAATAAGGCAATGGCAACCCACTCCAGTACTCTTGCCTGGAAAATCCCATGGATGATGGAGCCTAGTGGGCTGCAGTCCATTGGGTCGCCAAGAGTTGGACACGACTGAACGACTTCACTTTCACTTTTCACTTTCATGCATTGGAGAAGGAAATGGCAACCCACTGCAGTGTTCTTGCCTGGAGAATCCCAGGGACGGGGGAGCCTGGTGGGCTGCCGTCTATGGGGTCACACAGAGTCAGACACGACTGAAGCGACTTAGCAGCAGCAGCAGCAATAACAGTAAAATAATTTTTAGAGCTAAAAATTCTGGGTTTTGTTTTTTCATTTTTTCACTGTTCTACACTAGTTATACATATATGAAGTAAGTAATATATTTGTCCCATTTTACTGAAGGAAATGAGGCCCAGAGGGATTAATAACTTCTTCAAAGCCAAACAGCTGAGAGGTGGCAGAACCTCGATCAAACTAGCACAGTTTGACTCTAAAGTTGTGGAATCAAGTCTCATTCATTAAAACTGCTTATATGTACCATTTTCTACATTCCACATATGGTGCGTTAATATATAGTATTTGTTTTTCTCCTTCTGGCTTACTTCACTCTGTAAGACAGACTCTAGGCTCATCTACATCTCTACAAATGACCCAGTTTCGTTCCTTTTAATGGCTGAGTAATATTCCACTGTGTGTGTGTGTGTGTGTGTGTGTGTGTGTGTGTATGCCACATCTTTATCCATTTCTCTGTCAATGAACACTTATGTTCCTTCTCTGAAAAGATGGTTCAGAATTTAAGACATGTCTGAAGGAACCATATATGAAATTATTGAATGTCTTACTTTATGACTTCTCTCTGTGTGTGGTTAGCCTGTAGTCAAAATTCTAACCACCTTGTCTACAAATCATTTCAGAAAAAAATGAGGCAATATCAAATGACACCAAGAAAGATTCTGGAGCTTTTGTGTCCATCGATATCTCTTCTTCCTCTTCTTCCTTATTCATTAGTCTAAGTTAATTTTTTATTCTCAGAAATAGATTCTTAAGGTTGTGGTTTTGCAGATATAAATTGCTTTAGGCCTGTTTAAAAACGCATGTAGCTCTCAGTCTGGAGCTGACACCCTCGGGAGCTGGTTGCAAGGCTCTTTGGCAGCATTTTTCCTAAAAGAGGATTCCCTTCACGTCCTGCCTGTCTGCTCTTCTCTCTTTGTGCTGGGTCACTTCCTCCTCCCTCCTCTGATACATATTCAGATGACATAGAATTTTATTCTCTGCCAGCCTCTGCCAGGCTGGCCTGACATCAGGGCTTCCCTCTCTTCACTCCTCTTTATGTTTTGTTCAATTTTGCTTCAATATTTCAAGAGGAACAGCATTCGTGTAGTGTTGCCATTCAATGAGCTATTTGTTTATGTGTCCTGAGTAAGAAGAATCCACTTGCAAGAAAACTTTCAGTTAAAACTTAAAGCAAAACTTTCTCTTCAAACTGGCTTGCATACTTAGAGATAAAAAAAGACATTTACCCAAATGGGGGCTGGTCTCAGGATTCATACCAGCAAGATGCTCATCAAGCCTGCATTAATGTGGAATGGCTTGAAACAATAATCAAATGCCTTGAAGTGAGAGCCACTGACTTCCCCACATTTGATCACTGTGAAATGTAACATTTTAAATGACTCTTTTGCAGAAAAGAAGTACATTTTAATTATTCTTTGCCAAATGCAACAACATAAAATATTTAAATGCTGCTAAATGAGACTGGAACTTTTATTATGTAAAATATGGTTCCAATATTATATGCATAAGAACCCAAAGCAAAGCTTTTCTGGCAAAGCTATTCCTCTAAGTCAAAACAGTCATCTTTATCTCCTTCATTTGCCACAGATGTAATTGCTTCGTAATGAACTAGGAAGAGAAACAATATTTCTAAGTGAACTGCTAACAAGTTAAGTGGATCTATTTAATTGGCATTTGGGGAGATATTTTCTCCCTGTTCACTGAACGGTATGTTCAAATATGGAGTAAAAACTTCCTTATATTTGAGTAGGACTAAATAGCTATGTTCAGAGAGTGGAAAATGCATGAACTGTGGAGTAAGATAAAAATGTAGCAAGTTATTTAATCAACCTTACCTTCAGGTCTGTCATTTTTAAAATAGGAATAATTGAATTTACCTTCAAGCATTGCTGCTAGTATCAGTTATAAGACAATAAATTTTCTACAACATTGGTTGATACATGGTAGATGGTTAATAAATAGTAATATTAAAATGAAAACTTCTTTGAAAAACAAGGCATAAGTGATGCCTTTCCACTAAAACCTACTTGGGACCTTTAACAGATCTGATTGCTCAGTTGTGTCTGACTCTTTGCAACCCCATGGACTGTAGCCTGACAGGCTCCTCTGTCTATGGAATTCTCCAGACAAGAATACTGGAGTGGATTGCCATTCCCTTCTCCAGAGAATCTCCCTGACCCAGGGATCAAACCCATGTCTCCTGAATTGTAGGCAGATTCTTTAACATCTGAGCCACCAGGGAAGGCTGGGATTTTTAAACGTCCATATAAATAGAGATTGAAAGAGGCCAAGAGAAATTTTGTTCCCTTACTCCTACTGTGTCTATTTTGCTGGCCAAAAGTATGTTGCAATAATTTGTGAAATTAACTATTAGGTCAAACCCAGTAAAATCACTAGTATTACAGATAAAACACTAATTTTACATAGTTTTAAAACTTTACACTAATGTTTATATGTTAAATGTTACTGGAATTTAGAAAGATGGTAACAATAACCCTGTGTACGAGACAGCAAAAGAGACACTGATGTATAGAACAGTCTTATGGACTCTGTGGGAGAGGGAGAGGGTGGGGAGATTTGGGAGAATAGCATTGAAACATGTATAATATCATGTATGAAACGAGTCGCCAGTCCAGGTTCGATGCACGATACTGGATGCTTGGGGCTGGTGCACTGGGACGACCCAGAGGGATGGTATGGGGAGGGAGGAGGGAGGAGGGTTCAGGATGGGGAACACAGGTATACCTGTGGCGGATTCATTTCAATATTTGGCAAAACTAACACAATATTGTAAAGTTTAAAAATAAAATAAAATTTTTAAAAAAGTTAAAAAAAATGTTACTAATGCTTATAAAACTATGTGAATTTTGTCCTACACTCTCTGTTCCTAGTGTCATTTACTTTGGAAAAATCTGATAGACTAGTGGAAACTGAGTCACCAATCTGTTCTTGCAGTACACAAGGTTTCTGGACCTTTGGTTAGTTTGTGAGTCAGGCTGCTTCCAAAAGGTCCCTAGAATTTCATACAAATTCAGTCACTGCATTTTCATTCACAGGTCATTAGGGAAAAAATGATATTTGGTGTAACAGCATTAAACAAAAATATCAGTGAACCCAAGCAAACCACAAATATTATTAAGAAGTATACATCGCTAGTGGGCTCAGTCACTTCAATCGTGCCCAGCTCTTTGCGAACCTATGGACTATAGATCTCCAGGCTTCTCTGTCCATGGGATTCTCAAGAATACTAGAATGAGTTGCCATGCCCTCCTCCAAAGGAATCTTTCCAACCCCGGACTGAATCTTCATCTCCTGTGTCTCTTGCATTGCAGGCAGATTCTTTACCCACTGGGCTACATGGGAAAATATATGCTTCTCAAGAAGTATATCTTAAGGCTCAACAAATGGGAAATTGAAAGGAAGGCCAGCACAGTGGATGAGTTGTCATTTTTGGTTTTTTATGAGCTAGTCTTAAAGTTTAAATTCATTTGGAAAAAAAAAATCAAATTAAGGAGTTAGGTAATCAACCAAGACTGAACTTTTAAAAAAATTACATGTATATGTAATGTTTTATTCTTCAGCTTCATTTAAAGTCAGGTCAGAAAACATTCTTAAAAGTCATTTCTGGAGATAGGAAAACCACCTTAATTTACACTAATTTAAATGAAGCATCCATAGGCAAACACCTAGAAAAGCAAAGTAGCATTCATGGGTTTTGAACTGTTAAGAGTCAGACAAGCTTCTGGCAACAGAGTCCAAGCTCTACAAGTTAGATCAGTTTCCAATTATCAAGGACTGCTTGTTCTCTCTCACACTGAATAAAATTTAGATATAGAAAGCAATCCATCACTGATATTACTTAACTATGATATTGTGATTTTATATATATATATATGTGTGTGTGATTTATATAAATGTGATTGTATATATGGCAACTCACTCCTTATATACTTGCCTGGAGAATCTCATGAACAGAGGAGCCTGGCGAGCTACAGTCCATAGCATTGCAAAGAGTTGGTCATGACTGAAGTGACTTAGCAGAACACAGCACAGCATACATATATATACGTATAAATTTTCTGTACCTCGATTGAAGGCTTTGAACATTAAGTCCTAAAGCAAATAAAAAAGACTTTAACTTAAATCACTTTAACTGTTGTTTGAAATTTTCTTTCATTTTTTTGGCATAGTGACAAATTAACTTTAGTATATGGCTTTACATGATGGTAATTTATCTCGGATGATGCTTTTTTCCCATCTAAGTCTAGATTTTCTTGTCTTCTAGTTTAGATTTTATTATTGACAAATTGTACTGTGTGGACCACAACAAACTCCGGAAAAAAAATTTTTTTTTTTTTCGTTTGTGATGTGTTTTCTTTTTTTTAATTTTATTTTTAAACTTTACAATATTGTATTGGTTTTGCCAAATATCAAAATGAATCCACCATAGGTATACATGTGTTCCCCATCCTGAACCCTCCTCCCTCCTCCCTCCCCATACCATCCCTCTGGGTCGTCCCAGTGCACCAGCCCCCAGCATCCAGTATCGTGCATCGAACCTGGACTGGCGACTCGTTTCATATATGATATTATACATATTTCAATGCCATTCTCCCATATCATCCCACCCTCTTCCTCTCCCACAGAGTCCAAAAGACTGTTCTATACATCAGTGTCTCTTTTGCTGTCTCTTATACAGGGTTATTGTTACCATCTTTCTAAATTCCATATATATGCGTTAGTATACTGTATTGGTGTTTTTCTTTCTGGCTTACTTCACTCTGTATAATAGGCTCCAGTTTCATCCACCTCATTAGTACTGGTTCAAATGTATTCTTTTTAATGGCTGAGTAATACTCCATTGTGTATATGTACCACAGCTTTCTTATCCATTCATCTGCTGATGGACATCTAGGTACCTGACCTACCTCTTGAGATATCTGTATGCAGGTCAGGAAGCAACAGTTAGAACTAAACATGGAACAACAGACTGGTTTCAAATAGGAAATGGTTCCAAATAGGAAAAGGAGTAACGTCAAGGCTGTATATTGTCACCCTGCCTATTTAACTTATAAGTAGAGTACATCATGAGAAACACTGGGCTGGATGAAGTACAAGCTGGAATCAAGATTGCCAGGAGAAATATCAATAACCTCAGATATGCAGATGATACCACCCTTATGGCAGAAAGTGAAGAAGAACTAAAGAGCCTCTTGATGAAAGTGAAAGAGGAGAGTGAAAACATTGGCTTAAAGCTCAACTTTAAACTAAGATCATGGCATCTGGTCCCATCGCTTCATGGCAAATTGATGGGGAAACAGTGGAAATAGTGAGAGACTTTTTTTGGGCTCCAAAATCACTGCAGATGGTGATTGCAGCCATGAAATTAAAAGATGCTTACTCCTTGGGAGGAAAGTTGTGACCAACCTAGACAGCATATTAAAAAGCAGAGACATTACTTTGCCAACAAAGGTCTGTCTAGTCAAGTCTATGGTTTTTCCAGTAGACATGTATGGATGTGAGAGTTGGACTATAAAGAAAGCTGAGCACCAAAGAACTGATGCTTTTGAACTGTGGTGTTGGAGAAGACTCTTGAGAGTCCCTTGGACTGCAAGGAGATCCAACCTGTCCATCCTAAAGGAGATCAGTCCTGGGTGTTCATTGGAAGGACTGATGAAGATGAAACTCCAATACTTTGCTCACCTGATGCAAAGGGCTGACTCATTTGAAAAGACCCTGATGCTGGGAAAGATTGAGGGCAGGAGGAGAAGGGGACGACAGAGGATGAGATGGTTGGATGGCATCACCGACTCAATGGACATGAGTTTGGGTAAACTCCAGGAACTGGTGATGGACAGGGAGGCCTGGAGTGCTGCAATTCATGGGGTCGCAAAGAGTCAAACACAACTGAGCAACTGAAATGAACTGAACTGAACTGAACTGAAATGAGGTCGCTCAGTCGTGTCCGACTCTTTGTGACCCCATGGACTGTAGCCTACCAGGCTCCTCTGTCCATGGGATTTTCCAGGCAAGAGTACTGGAGTGGATTGCTATTCCTTCTCCAGGGGATCTTCCTCACCCAGGGATCAAACCCGGGTCTCCCACATTGTAGACAGACAGTTAACCGTCTGAGCCACTAGGGAAGTCCTGAACTGATTGACAAATGCACTTCTAGTTTCTTCAATGACTCATTCATTTGCTAGTATAGTTTCTTCCTTATTAAGAATAGAAATAGATTTTTTAAAAATAATTTTATTTGTTTTTGACTGTGCTGGGTTTTCCTTGCTGCGTGGGCTTTTCTCTAGTTGCAGCCAGCGGTGGCTACTCTGTAGTAGCGATGAGCAGGCTTCAGTAGTTGCGGCTCAGCAGTTCTGGTTCCCGGGCTCTAGAGCAAAGGCTCAGTGGTTGTGGCGCATGGGCTTAGTTGCTCCTCAGCATGTGGGATCTTCCTGAACCAGGATGGAGCCTGCATCTCCTTCATTGGCAGGTGGATTCTTTACCACTGAGCCACCAGGGAAGCCCCCACCAGAAATAGTTATTCTTTCCAGACTTCTGCTGACATTCTCTCTGAATCCAGGGGCACTTCTTCCTGTTGCAGCATCATTATCCAAGTGATTTGTTTATAGAATATTTTTATTTTATAGCTGCCATTTTACCCCCTTGGGCTTGAATCTATTCAAACAAACTTTTCTTTTACAAAGATTTTCTGATAAGGAAACACAAAAATAGTCTATCTTCCATGTACACAATATTTGCACAAAGAAATAATGAGAAGCATGAAAAATCGATACCTTCCCACACCATCTCAAGTGACTCAGAAGATGGCGGAATCAGGTCCAAGAAGCTGCTGCTGCAACTCCACCTGCAGAGGAAGCCAGATCTCTTGGGACCTTAGGAGCTCTGTAGAGGCCAGTGGGAGAGCCTTGGGATGAGGATATATAGGCAGCTCAGTACTGGAGGCCCCTTGTCCCAGACTCATCACTAACGAGTATGGCTCATACCACTTATTAAGCAAACCTCAGTTTTCATCCATGTATCCTCCACCCCCTAGTCAGGTCACAGTGCTGTGGCAGCAGCCCCAGGGACTCAGCCAGCTCTTGAAGACCAGGCTCTGGCCCAGTGACTCTGCAGAGGTGTCACCATGAGTCAAGAACTGGGAGTGAACTGCACACGCTCAGGCGGCAAGTATGACCTCCAGGCACAGAGAAGCAACTCAGTTTTCTGGTGTGGGCCCCTGAGTTTCCAGTTCCATGGCTGCCAAAGTCCAAGACTGCAGCAACCCACACACGCCTTCCATGGCACATCCTTGGGGCCAAGTGTTCCTCCAGGCAGGGACCAACAGCAATGAGCACCTTAGAAGTCATCCCAGGAGACCACGGCTGCCTGTTCTCCAGACTTTCCCGTGAAGAATAGCCTCAGGCCATTGCTCTCCTTTCAGGAATGTAAGTTGTTTCAGTCACTTGGAAAACAGTATGAAAGTTTCTCAGAAAATTAAAAATAGGACTATCATAGGATCCAACAATTCTGCTTCTGAGTATATATCCAAAAGAAATGAAAAGACAATATCAAAGAGATATTCGCACTCCCATGTTTACTGCAGTTTTATTCACAACAGCGGGACAACCTAAGTGTTTATCAATGGATAAACTGATATAGAGGATGTGAGATTTATATACAAACACATGCACACATGTATACACATTATTCAGAAACAAGGAAACCCTGCGATTTGCAATAAGATGGATAGACTTTCAAAGCGTTACGCTAAGTGAGGTAACAAATAGTATTAATAAATAATATCATTAATATGTGGAATCTAAAAATAGCCAAAATGGTAGAAACAGAGAGTAGAAAGCAGAGGCTGAGGAGCAGGAGACTTGGGAACGTGTTGTTTAAGGGGACAAAGTTGGAACTAGTATGTAAATGAGCCCTGAAGATCTTACACACTGCATAGCAATTATAGATAATAATATTGTATTATAAATGTCCAAGTTGCTAAGAGACTAGATCTTAACTGTTCCCACCGCACAAAAGAAACAATTACGTGAAATGAAAGAGATGTGAGCTAACGCTGCCATGGTAATCACATTGCACTGTATACTTGTATCAAATCAACATGTTTTACATGGTAAACTCATACAATGTGCTATGTCAATTATAGCTCAATAAGAATACATTTTAAAAATAGAACCTATGGCACATTGCAGTGTGTCTGACTCTCCAGCACTTTCTGTGCTTCCGTGTTAGTTGTTCACCACAAAGGAACATGACACCTGAAATCCTAAGTTTAGAACACAGGCGAGTCCTTACGAGTTGTACTCATTAGACGTACTGATACATAGATGATGCATCTGGCATCTCACACAGTTACAAACACCTTGCAAAAGCAGGAGGGACCCTCAACCCACATTTGGTTCATACAGCAAGACATCATGCCACACATACAAACCAAAAGGCTAGGAAAATGATTTATGACTCTCATAATTGAAGTCTCTGAGTCGAGCAGTCTCAAGCCAGTCCAAAATGGCTTGAGACAGCAAGGCAAGGAGACTGGTCTAAGTTTTTATTGAGGTGAGGAGATACGGCCAGACTGAGAGTTCCTGCATACAGCCTGGGCTTATGTGGTTTGAATCTCCCTTTGGCATCGAAGAAGGGAGTTTCTATCAGTTATAGCCCAGTTATAGGGCAAAGGAGAAAGAAGCAGGATAAGCTTAAAAGTTGGCAGCAGTCAAACAGCAAAATATGGAGATAGAATTGTCATTAAACAGACCAAGTGATAGACCATGTGACCACATGAAATGAAACTTTCATAATTATTTTCAAAAATATAGAAGTTATCATTAATATCATATTCTTTGATCTATCATATCTCCATTTTCATACTTTATCTGAAATAATATTTTGCCTTCACCTTGATTATTCCAGTGAAGTTCAGTTCAGTCACTCAGTTGTGTCGATCCTTTGCAACCCCATGGATTGCAGCATGCCAGGCTTCCCAGTCATCAACTCCTGAAGCTTGCTCAAACTCATGTCCATTGAGTCGGTGATGTCATCCAGCCATCTCATCCTCTGTCGTCCCCTTCTTCTCCTGCCTCCAATCCCGCCCAGCATCAGGGTCTTTTCCAATGAGTCAGCTCTTCGCATGAGGTGGCCAAAGTACTGGAGTTTCAGCTTCAGCATAATTCCCTCCAAAGAAATCCCAAGACTGATCTCCTTCAGAATGGACTGGTTGGATCCCCTTGCAGTCCAAGGGACTCTCAAGAGTCTTCTCCAACACCAGAGTTCAAAAGCATCAATTCTTTGGCGCTCAGCTTTCTTTATAGTCAAGTCAATAAAATATAACACATGCTTAAGAAAAAAATATATTATTGGCATGGAATAGTTTATTCATTCACTTAACTATTTATTGGTCTCTTTTTCTATTTCTCAAACTAAGCTAGATATGTTGTGAAATGAGAAAGGAACCAAAGTTTAAAATGAAGGATTAGACATGATTTTCATACTGGTCATGGGGTTTTCATGGCAAGAATACTGAAGTGATTTGCCATTCCCTCCTCCAGTACAATTGTGCTCACTTCACATGCTAGTAAGGTTATGCTCAAAGTCCTTCAAGCTAGGCTCCAGCAGTACGTGAACAAGAATTCCCAGATGTACAAGCTGGGTTTCCAAAAGGCAGAGGAACCTGAAAGTGAATTGCCAACATTCATTGGATCATAGAGAAAGCAAGGAAATTCCAGAAAAATATCTACTTCTGCTTCACTGACTATGCTAAAGCCTTGGACTGCTGTGAATCACAACAAATTATGGAGAAATTCTTAAAGATATGGAAATATCAGACTGCCTTACCTGTCTTCCTGAGAAACCTGTATGCAGATCAAGAAGCACTAGTTAGAAACTTACATGCAACTGACTAGTTCAAAACTGGGAAAGGAGCATGACAAGGCTATATATTATCATCCTGCTTATTTAACTTATATGCAGAGTACATCATGTGAAATGCCAGGCTGGATTAAGCAGAAGCTGGAATCAAGATTGCCAGGAAAAATATAAACAACCTTAGATATGCAGATGACACCACCCTAATGGCAGAAAGCAAAGAGGAACTAAAGAGCCTCTTGTTAAGGATGAAAGAGAAGAGTAGAAAAGCTGGCTTAAAACTCAACATTCAAAAAACTTAGATCATGGCAAATAGATGGGGAAACAATGGAAACAGTGACAGACTTTATTTTCTTGGGCTCCAAAATCACTGCAGATGGTGACTGCAGCCATGAAATTAACAGATGCTCATTCCTTGAAAGAAAAGCTATGACAAACTTAGATAACGTATTAAAAAGAAAAGACATCACTTTGCCTATAAAGGTCCGTCTAGTCAAAACTATGGTTTTTCCAGTAGCCATGTACAGATGTGAGAGTTGGACCACAAAGAATGCTGAGCACTGAAGAATCAATGCTTTTGAGTTGTGATGCTGGAGAAGACCCTCAAGAGTCCATTGAACAGCAAGGAAATCAAACGAGTCAATCCTAAAGAAAATCAACCCTGAATATTCATTGGAAGGACTGATGCTGAAGCTGAAACTCCAATACTTTGGCCACCTGATGTGAAGATCTAACTCATTGGAAAAGACCCTGATGCTGAAAAAGACTGAAGGCAAAAGAAGAGGGCAACAGAGGATGAGATAGTGGATGGCATCATTGCCTCAGTGGCGATACAAACTTTGGGAGATAGTGAAGAACAGGGAAGCCTGGTATGCTCAGTCCGTTGGGTCACAAGGAGTCAGACATGACTCAGCAACTTAAAAACAACAACTGTTACTTAATTCAGCTGTTTTCTGCTAAACTATGCACGACTTGTTAGATATGGAGGAAAATCAGGTTTTGGTGAGCTTATTGTCCTTGGATAAAGGCATTAATAAAGCAGACTTTTCTCTGTTTGAGAGAGTTGAATTAAAGACATTGAGGATCATCTTACTACACCATTTGTTTTTTTTCTTTGCAAGCTGTGACTTTCACGTTGCATATTGTCAGTTCTCAGGGCTTATTTGAGTCACTAATACTCATTAATTAAATGCAAAATCTTAAGTAATCATTATGCAAATTAGTAATCATGTGAGTCTCTATTGGTTTGCATTTTCCATGAACCAAATAGAACTAATTTAGTAGCATTATCTATCAGCATCCTCAACCACACAGACCAACACATATACAAATTATCTCTATCAATTATAATTGGTGCTCAGTTATAAAAATAATAACTCATTTATCAGAGCCTCCCATAAGGTTACTGCAGTTTCCTTGATAGTTGAATTCCATGCCTTAAGCTGAAAAATAATCATGGAGAATTTCATTTCACACAATGACCACATCTCTAAGCCCTATTTTAGACTGTAACAGACCAGCAATCCTTAACATAGAGTTTATAGATCTACTAGGTTGGATGCCAAGTTATCATGAAGCCCCTAATATGGCCACACATTGCCCACATTGTTGTTGCTCATTTTATATAAAGTCTATAACTTCCACAAGGTTTTCAGAAAATCCCATTATTCAGGGTATTCACAAATATGACCCATTCCTAGGCCTGTGTCATTGTACCATGCAAGCAAAGTAGAGTGTTCTAAATAAGATCCAGACCTCAATCTCCTTTCCCTCTTAGTGTACTCTATTTTACCCATTTCCACTGAACCTCTCACCTGCAGGTGCTAAAAGAGCCCTTGTTTTGTAACAAACAAGGTCCTGATGCTCACGGCTCTCTTTTTAGACATAATATGATTACTGATAAAATTCAACAAGTATGTGTAAAATCCATGCAGCCCACCAACACCCTGCTAGTTCCTACAAGCATACATGGCAAAGTAGAAGCCAAGCTGCACATCTTGGTAAGGTGAGTTGGCAAACACCTATGTAGTAGGGTTTTCAATACATCTAAAACATTGCAGTGCTCTAAAATATAATTTGTAATCTCACATAAATTTTAAAAGCAAGGTTCAGGACTTTTTAAAAGTGAAAACAAAGTAACCCAGGAAACATTTTTATTCATTTCATACAATAAGTTTTTTTTTTTCTCTATACAGCATAATGAGATCAGTTAACTCTGGGTAAATTGAGCCAGTAGTCATTCATATGAAGTATGTGGCATGAATAAGAATGGGCAAATTTCAGCAGGATAAAAATTAGGAGTCAAAGAGGGCAGATCTCATCAACCACAAGCTGTAGGGAATTTCCAGGCATTCAAAAATAAAGAAGTTGCCAGAAAGGAAGAGATGTAGCCAGAAAGAGAAGAAAGCAAATTATCTTGTCCTCCTTTCATAATTTTTCAAAGACCTACACAGAGAATAAATCAATAATAGATTTCCCGATTACAGAAATGACTCTGGGTGGTAGTTTTCAAGCTGAGCACAATGTTACTTTTCCATTGTCTTTCTGGAAAGCAAGGAAGTCAGAGAAGCAAGATATAAAGGTACAGCTATAAAACAGAGATGTTGAGGCTCTGTCTTAAGAAAAGAGCAGTTTTACTTTGATCTGTTTAACATTTTGTTCCTTACCTTCTTTATTTTGAATAAGATTCCACTATATAGATGACTGTGAAAGCACTGATAAGCAGATAATGAATGAATGGATGGATGGATGGATAATGTATAAGTACAATGAATATGCTTGGTTCCTGTGGGTGAAGAGGGTACACAATGATCTAATTATTATGTTTTGAATCAATCTTGTCTTCTTTTTCTCTTTCCTCAGATATGGATCTATAGTCTCTTCTTTGAGCAATAAAGTATTATTTCAGAGTGATCTCTGAAAATATGCTCTGTATGATCACAATAGATTGTTGTTGTTGTTGTTCAGTCACTCAGTCATGTGACCCCCATGGACTGCAGAAGACCAGGCTTCCCTGTCCTTCACCATCTCCCAGAGCTTACTCAAACTCATGTCCATTGAGTCAGTAAATCCATCCAACCATCTTATCCTCTGTCATCCCTTTCTCCTCCTGCCTTCTATCTTTCCCAGAATCAGGGTCTTTTCCAATGAGTCAAATCTTCGTATCAGGTGGCCAAAGTATTAGAGCTTCAGCTTCAGCATCAGTTCTTCCAATGAGTATTCAAGTAAAGATTGATTTATAAGGTTAATCAAATAAAGGCTGATTTCCTTTAGGATTGACTGGTTTGATCTCTTTGCTGTCCAAGAGACTCACAAGAGTCTTCTCCAACCCCAACAGTTCAAAAGCATCAATTCTTCGGCACTCAGCCTTCTTTACAGTCCAACTCTCACATCCATACAAGACTACTGGAAAAACCATAGCTTTGACTATACGGACCTTTGTCAGTAGAGAACAGTCTCTAATTCTAGCCCTTGCCATATAATTCTATTTTCTTCTTTATTTACCCTGGAAAATCCAGCCATAACTCTGTTCTAATTTTCTTTTGCAAATTCAACAACCCTTTTTAATAAGAATCTAAACCCTTTAAAATGTGTAAGTTATAGTAAAAAATAGTAGTATCACATTGTATTCATTTATGGAAGGAACTAATAGAAAATATCAAAAAGGAGAGCAAATACACAGGGTAAGAGCCAAAGTTCCCAATCAATAAGATGCTTTATTCCTCTTCTGGGATCATCTAGATATCCATTTAGATAGAGACTTCCATGTTGAACAAACCTTAATAGCTAACTACTTAATCTCTTGTGCTTTCCTTCTCTAAAATATGCGCTTCTGAATACCCTTATACAGAAGTCACAGATGAATTTCAGACACACTTTGTGAAAAGACTGTTAACTGACCTCAATATGAATGAATTTTCTAGATTTTCTGATTATCTGCCTTACCTGCTAGGGAAATTCCTGGAATGAGGTATAAAAATAGATATTCAGGGACCTGTTTGGTTATATGATTCCTCACCTTGTCGCCAGAGGAAAATTCACATAATTTAATTCCCCACCCTCCTGCCTCTGTATTTTCTCTGCTGTCTGTCACAGGAGGGCAATGCAGATGCATTATAATGAGATCAGGCTAGGCAGCTACCCAAGGCACTTTCCTCAGTCTGGAAAAAGAGTCTTAATGATATTTACAAAAGTCTCTGAAAGGACAGTTGCATAAGCACTAGTCAACTTTCTTAAGAAAGTTTAGGAGACAAAAGAAAATAGAGGCACGTGAGATAAAGAAAGAAAGTGGTTCTAAATACCATGACAAACAGTCTTTATATTTTTTCTCAGAACAAAGTCATATAAAATGATGTAAGCTTTGCAATATTAATTTTTTAAGGAAATGTCCTTGATCCAGACAGAGTTTCATTCCAACTGTATCTGAATATCAACAACAGAGAAAAATTAAAGATATTTATTCAGAATTCGAAGAAAAGTCTATTTGCGGACCACTTTCCACAAAAGACTATGTCATTAACAGAGACAAATGTAGAAGCATGCAACTCTCATCACTCTTATTCAACAAAATATTGGATGTCATAGTGAGAGTAATTAGGCAAGAAAAAGAAATAAAGGCATTGAAATTGAAAAGGAGAAGTAAACTGTCAGTTTGCCTGATTACATGATTTTATATATAGAAAAACATAAAGACTCGACCAAAACCATATTTGAAATAATAAGTACAGTAAGGTGATAGGGTATAAAATCAACAGACAAAAATGTACTACATTTCTATATACTAACAATGAGCTAGCAGAAAAATTAAGACAGCAATCCTCTTTACAACTGAGACAAAAAATAAAACACCTAGGAATAAATTTAATCAAGGAGGTGAAAGACCTGTATGATGAAAACTATGACATTGTTGAAAAAAACTGAAGATGTACAAGAAAATGTAAATATACTTCATCCTCATGGATTGAAAGAATTAACTACTAAATGTCCACATTCTCTAAAGCAATCTACAGATTCAATGAAAAACCCTACCAAAATTCCAAGGACATTTTTCATGAAAATAGGATTTATATATACTTTAAAAATACATGTATATGATAAATTCAGCTGGTTAAATCTATTAGGATGAAAACTAACAAGGGTATCATGATAGTAATAGAAGGATGGGACTATTGAAGCTTCACACTTCTCTTATTGAGTGAGCGACACATCCTGACACCTAAATGAATGGAATTGGCCGGGCCTAAGAAATTGACCTGGTTCAATCTAATCCAGGTTCAATCCCTGGGTTGGGAAGACTCCCTGCGGGAGGAAATGGCAACCCACTCCAGTATTCTTGTCTGGAGAATTCCATGGACAGAGGAGCCTGGTGGGCTACAGTCCATGGGGTCGTAAAGAGTCAAGCACGACTGAGCAATTAACACTCTTCACTTTTCTAGAAATTGTGAGAAAGAACCTTTCAAACAAAATGAAAAGCAAGTGCAAAATCCCCAGGGCAGAACGGGACAAGTGTGTCTAAACAATAAAATGTGTCCAAAGTATATTAAACCAGGTTCCTTTTTTTCTTTCTTTCCTCTTTTTCCAAATTTGCTATCTAATCCTGCTTTATGGTTACTGGTTTACTCACTCGTGCTCTATGGTTCTTATATTTGAAGCAAAGAAATAATTCTGCATTCCTTGGTGGGCACTGTATGAACTTCCTTCTGACAGAACACACAAATAAACAGTAACAATAAGAACACAATGGTCTTCCTAAATTGGGTATGTCCTCCATGTGGTTTGTTTCTTGTACCTCGTGTCTTAACACATAGAACCTTATCTATCTCTGCTCTATAAATGGCTCCCAAAGGAGGGTCCCTTATTTCACTTCAGAATATCATTTTGCTGGGCTTTTCTATCTGCAACTTGAATCATTACCTCAAGCATACTACATCCAAACCACTGGTATTATATCCTCCAAATAAATTTTTTGTCTTAGCATCTTAGTTTCTATCAGGGATGCTGTCATTTTTCCCACATCCCAGCATAGTTCTAGAATTACCTTTGATTTTTCCTATCTTGAATCCTCTATGTGGTTAGTCCTTCATTCCTTTGGAAATCTCTCAGATGACTCTCTTCCTAGAACTTCAGCTACATTCACTTACTTTCACACTCTCCTTACTTCTCAAAGGATTAAGTAAATGGACACCTTGATCTTTTCTTTCTCTAACGCGTCCTGCACTTCACCGTCAGTTTAGTTAACATTTGAACCTATGTTCATTTCCTAGGGCTTCTGCAATAAACTTACCACTTTGGGTAGCTGAAAAAATGTCAGAAATTTTCTCTCACATCCTAACATCTGACATTCAAAATTTAATCATTGAGAGAGGCAGACAAAGAAAAACTAAAAAACTACGGTGTAAGAGTGCATGTGCGTGTGTGTGTGTGTTTACAACTATATGAATATAAGATGCTCTGAGTTGTATCAGTCACTTTGTAAACACAACATATTTCTGAGAAGAAAGGTCCAGCAGACTGAGGTAACCCCAGTTGAAAGAAGAACAGACGTTGGATTTTTGGTTATTTAAGTCACTATATTCTCCAGTGGCTCAGCGATAATAAATCTGCCTACAATGCAAGAGATACAGGAAACGCAGGTTCAATCCCTGGGTCGGAAAGATCCCCTGGAGGAGGAAATGGGAACCCATTCTTGCCTGGAAAATTCCATGGACAGATGAGCCTGATGGGTTACAGTCCATGGGTTTACAAAGAGTCAGACATGACTGAGCAGGAGCATGGTATGGCATTCATCCTGGGGGCTTTCCTGATGACTGAGATGGTAAAGAATCTGCTTGCAGTGCAGGTAACTCGGGTTCCATCCTTGGGTCAGGAAGATCCCCTGGAGAAGGGAATGGCAACCCACTCAGGTATTCTTGCCTGCAGAAGCTTCATGCTTTCAAATCTCAAGTGAAAAGATACATTCTCATATTGTTTCAGGCAGTAATTTGTTATTTGCTGGCAACAGCATCCTAACTAATGTTCCCCCAACAATTTCCTTCTCCAGGCACAGACTACATGTCTACCATTTTCACAAATTGATCATAATCATATTGTTCTTTATATTATATTTTTATTAGCTGATAGAGCAGTCAATACTCATTCATTTTGTGAAACAAAGAAATAAAATCTTAGGACACTAAAGAAACATCATCCAGGTTATAGGACAATATGCCTAACTGAATTTCACATACCCATGATTGGAAGTAAACAAGATTAAAATAAAAAGACACACTTTAAGTAAGAAAAAAATAAAAGCTGATATAAAAATTTAAAGTATGCTCTCAAGCAGAATTTTGCAATATATGCTTTGTAGATTGGAAAACAAACTTTCATAGCTTCATATCCAATTGTGCTAACTCCACAGATTTTCTCTAATCTATATTTTTCCCATCCTGACATCTTGTACTTGCCAGGTCAACACTCTCTAATGTAAGGAAATTCTGACCCATAGTAAACTTAAATTCAGTATCACTGGTCTAACAAGCTCAGGAAGACTCAGATTTATGGGTAATAATTTCTGGGTGATGTGGCCTTAGACAATCTCAGTTTTATTATTAGAATCTATGTTACCTAAATCACTTGATCACAAGGGTTTCAAAAACTGTTTTTCAGACTGTGATCATGATACAAATTGCATCAAATAAATTTTACCAGGTGAGCAATCAAGAGTGCTGAACTATCGCTTTCCAATTCTCTCCTAGCCAGCAATTTTGCTCTCAGCAAGGAGACACAATGATTCCTGAATGACTGATGAATTCTCTCCTCAAGTGATTGCAGGATGTTGGACGCACTGCTGGCAGGAAGGCCACTGATTGTTTAGTGGCTAAACTGGTTTTATGACTCATGGAATTGATTAGGGGCCTAGCGGTTGTCCATAGCAGCTGGCCATGCTGAAGTCAGCCAGTTTGCGGTCACAGCTGGAGATGCTGGAAGCCATCTTCCAGATGTCGGAGCAGAGAAGCCTTCTTCAAGAGCTCCAGCTGAAGTGGCAAGTGGAACTGCCCAGGTACCTGCAGCATGAGCCTTCCCTCTTTCCACTTAGATTCAGCGAGATCATCACTTAGGTCAGCAGTTCATAATTATCCACACGTTCCTTTAAATTCTATTGTATTTCAGAGGCTCTGTTGCATCTCTTTAATAGAAACATTTTCAATTTCATTTGTGCATAAAAATCACCCTTGGCGCTTTTTGAAATGCAGATTGCTAGAGTTGATTCAGTCTCAGAATTTCAACAGCCTGAGGTACAATTTTTAAGTCACTTCAGATGATTCCTTAGAGGTGGTCCAGATCTCCCTTTGAAGGGAATACTTGAGTAACTATGAGGTAGAGTGAACAGAAAAATCAATGTAATGAAAAAAGAGCTGTCATTAACAACTTAGGGCTATCCAGTAGATTTACAATACATATTAAAGTTTAACCTAAATTATATCCTTGGAAGGAAAGTTATGACCAACCTAGATAGCATATTCAAAATCAGAGACGTTACTTTGCCAACAAAGGTCTGTCTAGTCAAGGCTATGGTTTTTCCTGTGGTCATGTATGAATGTGAGAGTTGGACTGTGAAGAAGGCTGAGCACTGAAGAATTGATGCTTTTGAACTGTGGTGTTGGAGAAGACTCTTGAGAGTCCCTTGGACTGCAAGGAGATCCAACCAGTCCATCCTAAAGGAGATCAGTCATGGGTGTTCATTGGTAGGACTGATGTTGAAGCTGAAACTCCAGTACTTTGGCCACCTGATGCAAAGAGTTGACTCATTGGAAAAGACTCTGATGCTGGGAGGGATTGGGGGCAGGAGGAGAAGGGGACGACAGAGGATGAGATGGCTGGATGGCATCACTGACTCGATGGACGTGAGTCTCAGTGAACTCCGGGAGTTAGTGATGGACAGTGAGGCCTGGCGTGCTGTGATTTATGGGGTCGCAAAGAGTCAGACACGACTGAGCGACTGAACTGAACTGAACTGATACAAAAAGTTCTAGGCATACAGTTATAAGATTTAACAAATAAAGTACAGGATACCCAGTTAAACTTGAATTTTGAAAAACAATGACATTTTAAGGTATAATATAATTATGTTCTATGTAATATGGGGGGCATATTTATATTTAAAATATTATTTCTTGTTTATCTAAATTTCAGATATAACTGGGGGTTACTGTATTTTATCCAGCAAACTTCTATAGGCAGGAAAACCCAGCAATGGTTTAAAATTAATTTGGGGCATCACTTGGTCTCTAAGAATAAAGTTATATAAGTTTATTGCTAAGATTCCTTAATGATACAGGGATCTATGTATGATGGTGCTGTGGTTTCATATATCTTTGAATTTATTCTATTTAGATTCACTCAGCTTCCTGAATTTCTTGGTTTATATATTTTGCCAAATCTGGGTGAGTTTCAGCTATTATTTTCTTTTTTAAGTTGTAATTAACACACGGTATCATATTAGCTCCAGGTGTACAACATAGTAATTCAAGATTTTTAAACATTATGAAATGATCACCGAAATACAACAAATTACCATCCACCACCATACAAAGTTGTTGCAGCATTACTGACTATATTCTGTATGTGTATATTGCATCCTGATGATTTATTTATTTTACAGTTGGAAACCTGTATCTGTTAATCCTCTTTACCAATTTTGTTCATACCGTGACCACCAGTTTGTTCGCTGTATCTATGAATCTCTTTTTAATTTGTTCACTTGCTTTGCTTTTTAGATTCCACATATAAATGATGTCATATGGTATTTGTCTTTCTCTGTCTGACTTATTTCATTTAGCATAATGCCCTCCAGGCCCATCCACATTGCCATAAGCAGCGAGGCACACGGTGGAACATTACTCAGCCGTAGCTCTAATTTTTTTTTTTTTTTTTTTGAGCCCATTTTCAGTCCTACTCTCCCTCTTCTCTGGGACTCTGATTACACAAATGTCAGATCGTGCCGCATGTCCTACTCTATACAACACAATTCCTCAGTAAGTTAATAATGTAAAACATATCATATGCAGTAACTGTTGATTGTAAAGAAACTCAGAAACAACTGATAAACAAAAAGAAGGAACTAGAAATCATACCCACCATACTTCCACCCCACTCCACAGCACCATGATTAATTTTTTCATCTCTACTCTTCTCCCTGGAAATACAATGCTTTATCTTTATGAATAAATATGTCCAGGAGTATACATATATAATCAGATAAAATGAGTTTATAGAATGAACATCATGTTTTGCAATCTGCTTTTCGCATTTGATAACAGACCTTAAACTACTTCTGTGGTAAATGTCACAGTTATGTTAAACTCTTTGTAAGTTATGAGACAGCATTTGGATGGATTCCCCAGCTTTTTGTGTCCTGTAACAAGCTTCATGTCTCCTGATTCAAACCTGTCTGGGAAAACTCACTGCAGAATTCTAAGCCCTGCTTTTGCCAAATTTCAAGGCCTGCATTGCTCCCCACAGTCAGCAGCTGACTAACAAATTTTCTTCCTACAATGCTGAATATGACTCTTGACATCTGCTCCATTGCTGTGTCCCTGCCAGAAGAGTAAAATGAAGGGCAAAGTTTTCTTTTAGTTTTTATTTTCTTTGCAGCACTTAAATATAGGGGGAAAGAAGCCTCTTATCTATCTCTATAGAGGAAAAATTCCATTAGATTTTTACCAGTAATTCATACATAATGCAGACAATGCCCTTAACTTTTTTCAACTCAAAATCTTCAGAAAAGGAGGGGATTTATAGAGCAAGTAAGTGAAAACATGGCTATAAAAGGCCAGTTTAATTCCGTTGTAAAGAAAATAGTTTCAAGTTCTTTACAGATGCCATTTATATGAAAATTGATAGTCAAGAACATGCATGTATTTTTATGAAGTCAAGTTCTTTACTACTTTTTACTGGATATCATTTTTTTAATGTGGACCCAATAGTCTAAACAAAACAGTTCAAATCCAAGCTTCTTCATCATTTCCATGCATACACACAGAAACACACACATATCCTGAAACAAGTCACTTAATTTCTCCGAGCATTAACTTCTTTTTTTAATTGGTGCATAATTTATTTGCAATATTATATGAGTACCAGGTGCACAGTATAGTAATTCAGTATTTTTACAGATTATACTCCATTTAAGGTTATTTCAACATAATGGCTATGAATTCCCTGTGCTATATAGTATACCCTTGGTGCTTATCTATTTTATATATAGCAGTGTGTTTTTCTTCAGTCCATACCTTTATCTTGCCCTTCCCTCCTTCTTTCTCCCCATTGGCATCCATTAGTTTGTTTTCTTTGTCTGTGAGTCTGTTTATATTTTGCTAGGTACCTTCATTTGTATTATACTTTAGATTCCAGATATGTGATAATATACAGTATTTGTCATTTTCTGTCTGATGTATTCCAGTAAACACAATCCTCTCTAGGTCCATCCACATGTTGCAAAAGGCAGAATTTCATTCTTTTATGCAGAGTAATGTTCCATTGTGTAACACACCACATCGTCTTTAACCATTTGTCTAACCTACAAAAGTACAGTTAACAAAACAGCATGGTACTGGCACAAAAACAGACCCATAGCTCAAAAGAACAGATTAGAGGACCCAGAAATAAATCCACACAGTTATGTTCAATTAATCTATGGCAAAGAAGGTAAGGATATACAATTGAGAAAAGATAGTCTCCTCAATAAGTAGTGCTGGCAAAACTGCACAACTCCATGTACAACAATGAGAATGCTTCCTGATACTATGCACAAAAAATACACTCAAAATAGATCAAAGACCTAAATGTTAGACCTAAAACTTTAAAACTCCTAGAAGAAAACAGGCAGAAGGCTCTTTGACATAAATTGTAGCATATTTTTTGTCTTTGTTTCCTAACACAAAAGAATAAAAGTAAAAATAAACAAATGGAACCTGATTAAACTTAAAAGCTTTTGAACAGCAGAGGAAACAGTCAACAAAACAAAAAGACAACCTAAACGATGGGGGGAAGATATCAGCAAATTAAAGACTGACAGGGGTTAACATTCAAAATATATAAACAGCTCATACAACTCAATATCAAAAAACTCCATTTGCCCAAAAATGGGCAGAAGACATTGCTCAACATCATTAATCATCAGAGAAATGTAAATCAAAACTACAATGAGATATCACCTCACACCTGTCAGAAAGGCTATCATCAAAATTCTACAGATAAATGTCTGTAAGGATGTGGAGAAAGGAAATACTTGTACACTATTGGTGGGAATGTAGACTGGTACAGCCACTACGGAAAACATCACAGACTTTTCTCAAGAGACTAAAAATGGGACTACCATATGATCCAGCAGTTCCACTTCTAGGTATATATCCAAAAGATAAAAGCACTAATTTAAAAAGATACATGCAGCCCAATTTTTGTAGCCACACTATATACAATAGTCAAGATATGGACGCAACCCAAGTGTCTGTTAACAGATCCTTAAATTCTTTATCTAGAAATAAAAGAACAAAAATAATTTCAATTTACCAAAATTTGAAAATCACAAATTATTATGTATTTAATAAGTTCTTTAAATGTATGAATCTTTATACAAGTAGAAGTTTTACTGGTATTTTAAAGTAGTTCCAGTTACTCTATACACAAAATAAACATAGTTGATTTACAGCTTTACACAGTTTAAATGTTCCCTGAATTTTGAAAGAAGTTTGACATTGGAGAAGGAAATGGCAACCCAATACAATAGTCTTGCCTGGAGAATTCCTTGGACAGAGGTGGAATTTCTTGGCAGGCTACAGTCCATGGGGTCGCAAAGAATTGGATACGACTGAGTGACTGTTGATGTTGACTTGACATTGGAAAAAATTAGCAAAGTTGTACTTATTTTTAACAATATAGCTATATGTGTTCCTCTAGCATTTCTTCTTTGGAAAAGGCAATGGCAACCCACTCCAGTACTCTTGCCTGGCAAATCCCATGGACGGAGGAGCCTGGTAGGCTGCAGTCCACGGGGTTGCTATGAGTTGGACATGACTGAGCGACTTCACTTTCACTTTTCACTTTCATGCATTGGAGAAGGAAATGGCAACCCACTCCTGTGTTCTTGCCTGGAGAATCCCAGGGACGGGGGAGCCTGGTGGGCTGCTGTCTATGGTATTGCACAAAGTTGGACATGACTGAAGCGACTTAGCAGCAACAGCAGCAGCAGCAGCAGCATTTCTTCTTAATAAGTGTCTTCCACAGCATAAAACATCTCTAGTCTTCCTGAGTATATCACAGACAAATTAAGGCAGGAATAGCTGAGTAATTGGGGAAGAGACAGCGAAGGCCAAACTTTTAACTCTCTCTCTTGCTTTCAATTATTTCTTACATAAAAAGGGCTACAGAAATGACTTATTGTTTAAATCAGTAGTGTCCTCAGGGGAATACCATTTTCCTGGTGCTTCTGGTCCCAGATATCTCTAATATTGCTTCTTATACAGATCCTGTATATGGTTTAGTATAAGTGGTCCTCAAACAGGGACTCTTTTGCCTCCCAGAGAATGTCTGTAAATATCTAGAGACATTTTGATTGCCACAATTTGGGAGACTTCTCCTGGCGTCTAATAAGCAGAAGCTAGAGATACTACTAAACATTAGGCAATGCACCGGACAGCTCCCAAAATGAAGAATAATCCAGTCCAAAATTGTAGTGCTGAGGTAGAGAAACCCTGGGCTGGTAAATCACATATATTTGTGGTTGGTTCTGAATTAGAATTAAAAGAATTCTTCTCTCAAGGGCGGGCAATGCTAGCGATCAACTCAAGACAGTAGCAAGGGAGGCAGAGCTGTTCTACTGAAGTCCAAACACAAGTGAGCCAATGGAGCCTTTATCTATATGTACAGAGCTATTACCTTTCTATCACCCTGAACTCTGTTTCCCATAATGAATCTAGAGCTCAGCAACTTCTTACCATGTTGCCTCCTCAGTTTGATGCAGCCAGTACTCTCCTAATATTTTCAAAATCATTATTAAATTTTAGCTAAAACTTTATTTGAACAGTGGTTTCAATAATATTTTGTAATTTATTGTTTCTTTTTTTAAAAGTAAACAAATAAGAGTATTTCTTCCTCAAATGCCTTTCATTAAACTTCAGGCTCAGATCACTGCTGTATGCGGACATGTGCTAAATTCCTTCAGTCATATCCGACTCTTTGTGACTCTATGGGTTGTAGCCCGCCAGGCTCCTTTATCCATGGGATTCTCCAGGCAGGACTACTGGAGTGGATTGCCATGCCCTCCACCAGGGGATCTTCCCGACCCAGGGACTGAACCTGTGTCTCTCATGTCTCTTGCATTGGCAGGTGGGTTCTTTACCACTAGCGCCACCTGGGAAGCCTGGGAAGCATCTGGACAGAATATGCCAATAGAAGGTTCTGTTTTGAGTGTTGAATGTTGATTTCCAAACTGAAAAATCTAAAGCAGAGGTAAATTTTTAATAGGCATAAAAGGTGGTTAAATATGGACTAGATTCTTTCTGTAGCCAGTTGGAAAGGAAAAGAATTTGGCCAAAGTTCAGATTTTGGGAAAAGTTGAGGTAACCAACAGGCTGAGTCTTCTGAAGAGAAGTCCAAAGTGCTCTGAGTACTTTGCATATGCCATCGTGTTTGCCTGCAACGCTGTTTCCTCCCCACTTTCACCTGGTAAACTTGCATCCTTCCAAAAGATCTCAGTTAATATCACACTTCTTCCAGAAGCATTTCTTGACCTTTGCAGCTGGGGTTAAACCCCACTATTGGCATTTCTTACAAAATCAAGCACTTCTACTTCCAACTTTAACAGAATAATTCATGCATGCAGTTGTTTGATTAAATCTGTCTCTCTCACCTTGTTGGCATTATGAGGTCAAGGACTAGATCTAGAATTTACCTGGCACACAATATGTGCTTAATAAATATCTGTTGAATGAATGGAGCCATGAGCCACTATTAGCATTAAAGCTTCTTTGAGACACTTTTATTTCACAAAATTTTAATTGTGAGGTATTTTTTTAATATTCAGAATAATTATAATTATGATGGAGAGATATAAATTACATGCTTATTTTATAAAAGTTGAAATCCACTAAAATAATTCCGCATGATTCATACCATCACATTCAATGACTGTTAACATTTATTTAATTTTATGTATTACTTAATGGTGGTGATTTTACATAATATACTTATTTTATACATAGCCAAGGAAAATCCATATTAACTGAATGTCACATATAATCCTAATATATACAGTGTCAGTCATTGGTAAGGAAATACTATGTATTATATATTATTTATAGCAATATAAGGGGCTTCCCAGGTGGCGCCAGTAGTAAAGAGCCTGCCTGCCAATGCAAGAGATGTAAGAGATGTGAGTTCAATTCCTGGATTGGGAAGATCCCCTAGAGGAGGGCATGGCAACCCACTTCAGTATTTTTGCCTGGAGAATCCCATGGACAGAGGAGCCTGGCAGGCTACAGTCCATACACACAGAGTCAGACCAACTGAGCAACTTACCATGCATGCAAAGCAATATAATATATACTCATAATGTGTAATATAACTGTATAATATACGTATATATATTTCTCACTTGTCCTAGGTTATACCTGTATATTTTTTCAAGAAACCTGTACATCACTACTAGATATGATAAACAATTTTTCCTTTCTTTCTTAATTTGTTCTTTAAAAAAGGACACTGTTTGCTGTGTGGACATCACTACTGTTCTTATCCACAGTGAAAAACTGAAAACCCTGAAACTAGGCAACAATGAGATATACGATGCTGGCGCCAAACAGTTATGTAAAGCTTTGAAGCATCCTAAGTGTAAATTAGAGAACCCTGGGCTGGAGGCCTGCGAACTCAGCCCTGCCTCTTGTGAGGACCTAGCCTCGGCTCTCACCACCTGCAAATCGCTGACTTGTGTGAACCTGGAATGGTTCACCCTGGACTATGATGGGGTGGCGGTGCTGTGTGAAGCCTTGATCAGTCTGGAGTGCAGCCTGTAAGTGCTCGGCCTGAACAAATCTTCATATGATGAGGAGATTAAGATGATGCTGACGCAGGTGGAAGAGATGAACCCCAACCTCATCATTTCACACCATCTCTGGACTGATGACGAGGGCAGATGCAGGGGTATACTTGTCTGACAAGAGCATGTCCTGAAGTAATCTTCTCACAAACGTGTCCCCCTCGGTCACCTTGGCATCTCCTCTCCTGACATACCCTGTCCTGTAAATGGTTCATCAGGGCCAGTTGATGATTTTGGAGCTCTTCCTTCACAGTATTGTAGTGATACGATTGTGGGGTTGACTATCTGTGCCTAAATCCTCTACCTCCCATTAAAGTTCCTATCCTGCCTTGCAATGTGTAGAAGAAAAAAAAAATACATTACATGTAAACACTTGGGGAAAAAAAAAAGGACACTGTAATAAAATTAAGTAATATAAGATAGCCAACACACAACAACAAAGTTACCTATTGACATTATTGATTTAGGAGATGGTAACAACTTACTTCAATATTCATACTTACTTCAAAGTAGCAAAACATTTTTTCACATTGATAGTGCTGTGACTTTTTCCACATTTCTGTTTGCTAGGGTCTACTGTACGAAGACATGTATATTCACTTTGCCAATTGTAACATTAGATACATCAACTTACTTCTCCTTCCTTTCATTTCTTTATCTGCTAAATGAGAAATGCAGTGACTTATGAGATCAGTCTAGATCTCACACTTAACGTCACAGTGAATTGCTATTTAAGACTGACATGATATATAGAGGAAAAAGAATAGTTTTCTTTATTAGCCTGAACCAATGTTTTCCAAATAATTATTTGAGGAAGATCAATAAAGGGAATTGAGGAAGACTGTTGACATGTTTTTCCTATGAGGCACAAAGCCAATAGTTAGAGCTAATGTTCCCAGAGGTCCTTGCAAGTAAACAGTCTCTTTAACTTTGTTGAAACCAATGTTTTGTGCAAGTAATATTCCTCTGACCCCACATAATGTACCATGACACATATTACATAATCTGACATATTAATAAACATGACACATTTTATATAACATGTAGTACTAGTTGGACAACTTTGTTTTGGAACTGAAGCCCTTTGGTCTTCAAACAGTTGGATTATGTATAACTTTCCTCACACCTTCATAAGCCTGGTTGTTTCAACAAGTCTAACGTGTGTTTGTGGGGCCGAGTGTAAGCAGTTTCACAGCGTGGCCATCTGTTCCACATTCTTGATATAAAAATTTCTATTAATCTAACTCAGACACATTCTCCTCATAGCAAATTAACAGACTGGAAATTCATGGTGAGTGAATTCAGGGTCACTGTGCCCCACAGAAAAGCCTTCTCTCCAGAGACACAGAGAGGGCTCTACTCAGGTCCCTCGGTCATTTCTACCTTAACTCCCACCCTGAGATGCCTGGAGGTCAAAGACTAATATCATCACTATTGTTGCTTGCAGTTACAAACAGTCCTAAATGTGATTCTGATTCCTAGAAACTGCTTCTGCACAGCTCAGAGACCAATACTGAAATAAAAGCCACAAGAAAAATAAAACCTCTCCTTCTATGTCTTATAGAGCTAGTAGTAATTCCTCAACTTTTATTGGGTATTGTATGCATTATAACTTGGATTTTAATATACTTGGAGAAGTTTAAAATGTTCCTTAGCATTTTTATTCAAAATAAATTCTGTACGTGCAAATATTGAATATCTGCAGGTACAGAGACTTTAGTTACACAGACAGACTATAAAAGTACAGCATTTAAAATCAGTGCTACCAATCTCTTCTAATGAATTTTATCTTTCAGAACTATAATTGCACCTTCTGCTTCTCAAAGGGCAGTGTCAACCTTCAGAATTTTGTGGTGCCACTTGTTAATTTTCTTCCCAGTGTTTTGCCGGCCCACAGAGGATGGTGCCATCACTGCCATAAATGCGTTCACCTCTCCATCGTCTCCAGATATTAACTTTCCCTTACTCTCCATATTAAATAATTTTATTCGGGGTTTTATTCAATAAGCACACGCTGAGCTACCTAACAGATGCTCAAAACCTCTTGATGAGACTTTTGGCAACAAATTTTACTACGATGTAGCACAAGACAAGATGGCAGACTCATGCAGGAGAAAATGGCAGAAAGAATTATGAGAACATTCCATTTTTTAACAATTAAGGAAGCCAGAATCTTAAGAGTTGAGTGTATTATATTGTAAATTTCTCTAGTGAACTATGAGCTACTCAAAAGCTTTCTTATATTTCCATTTTCTGTCACTATGTCTAATAGTTTCTAGATTTAAATTAATGTACATGGAAGGAAGGAAGGGAGGTGGGTCATGGCTACATATGCTACAGGAAGATCTTCCAAGTTTTGAAATCTTATGAAATACTTTCAAGGTAAATGAACATTTTGATAGTAATAAATAGGCACTTGAAACCCTGGATGAAGAATTAGGGACAGGTGTCATGGTCCAAGACTAAAATTAAAAACCTAAAACCCAAGTCACTGAGTTAAAAGCTCAAAACCAGCATGAAACATTAAGATCGTACAGTTAGGGTCAGAAACAGTATATGTGTGGATACCAGAGTCCAATTTTTCCCTCATGCCTCTTTCATTAATGCCAGCCAAGAAAGAAAATCAAACTCCTGTGCTCGCTTCGGCAGCACATATACTAAAATTGGAACGATACAGAGAAGATTAGCATGGCCCCTGCGCAAGGATGACATGCAAATTCGTGAAGCGTTCCATATTTTTAATGAAACTAGAACACTTTCTAACACCATACACAAAAATAAACTCAAAATGAATTAAAGATCTAAACATAAGACCAGAAACTATAAAACTCCTAGAGGAGAACATAGGCAAAACACTCTCTGACATACATCACAGCAGGATCCTCTATGACCCACCTCCCAGAATATTGAAATAAAAGCAAAAATAAACAAATGGGACCTAATTAACCTTAAAAGCTTCTGCACATCAAAGGAAACTATCAGCAAGGTGAAAAGACAGCCTTCAGAATGGGAGAAAATAATAGCAAATGAAGCAACTGACAAACAACTAATCTCAAAAATATACAAGCAACTCCTCCAGCTCAACTCCAGAAAAATAAATGACCCAATCAAAAAATGGGCCAAAGAACTAAATAGACATTTCTCCAAAGAAGACATACAGATGGCTAACAAACACATGACAAGATGCTCAACATCACTCATTATCAGAGAAATGCAAATCAAGACCACTATGAGGTACCATTTCACACCAGTCAGAATGGCTGCGATCCAAAAGTCTACAAATAATAAATGTTGGAGAGGGTGTGGAGAAAAGGGAACCCTCTTACACTGTTGGTGGGAATGCAAACTAGTACAGCCACTATGGAGAACAGTGTGGAGATTCCTTAAAAAACTGGAAATAGAACTGCCTTATGATCCAGCAATCCCACTGCTGGGCATACACACTGAGGAAACCAGAAGGGAAAGAGACACGTGTACCCCAATGTTCATCGCAGCACTGTTTATAATAGCCAGGACATGGAAGCAACCTAGATGTCCATCTGCAGATGAATGGATAGGAAAGCTGTGGTACATATACACAATGGAGTATTACTCAGCCATTAAAAAGAATACATTTGAATCAGTTCTAATGAGGTGGATGAAACTGGAGCCTATTATACAGAGTGAAGTAAGCCAGAAGGAAAAACACCAATACAGTATACTAACGCATATATATGGAATTTAGAAAGATGATAACAATAACCCTGTGTACGAGACAGCAAAAGTGACGCTGATGTATAGAACAGTCTTATGGACTCTGTGGGAGAGGGAGAGGGTGGGAAGATTTGGGAGAATGGCATTGAAACATGTAAAATATCATGTATGAAACGAGATGCCAGTCCAGGTTCGATGCACGATACTGGATGCTTGGGGCTAGTGCACTGGGACGACCCAGAGGGATGGTATGGGGAGGGAGAAGGGTTCAGGATGGGGAGCACATGTATACCTGTGATGGATTCATTTTGATATTTGGCAAAACTAATACAATTATGTAAAGTTTAAAAATAAAATAAAATTTAAAAAAAAATCAAACTCCTTTCTATTGACCAATGCAATTTCATGTCAAGATCTTTCATATCATTTCTTAAATATATTCATTTTGTAGTCTTAATTATAAGTATCCTCTCATTCTCTCATTAATTTATATGTTTTAACCTCTTCCAGTAAACCTAGAAGTCACAGAGCCCACAGATGATTTTTAGGTTTCTTGCTCCATAAACACTTCAAAAAATCCTTAGAACACATATACTTTCAGTACATACATTTTGTATTTAATTGAATTACCCGTATAGTATCAGACTGTAAACTGAGAAGAGTCAGATTTGAAAATGTTTATGAAATCTAAAGAAATTATTGAGTAGTTGATCATTATCAACAATCAGTAACCATTTTCCAAGAAAATATGAGTAGTAGGTAATTACTTTTCCTATAAAGTATGAAATAAGAAAGAAAAGAGGATCCCAGTTGGACATAATGCAAATTAAAAGGAACCCTGTAAGGCGAAGCATAGTGATTCTGGCCAGTGTTGAAGAGCAAGGTCTTTGGGATGTTTCCCCTTTGTTCAGAGAATTATCTTGTGGGAATTGGCCATGTTCATTTGGGATCCATGGAAGTTTACCAGGGTATCCTACCCTCAGAGACTCAGGTATCCATACTCTTCAGTTTTCTATTGGTGTACTCTGCTGCTGCTGCTGCTAAGTCGCTTCAGTCGTGTCTGACTCTGTGCGACCCCATAGATGGCAGCCCACCAGGCTCCCCCGTCCCTGGGATTCTCCAGGCAAGAACACTGGAGTGGGTTGCCATTTCCTTCTCCAATGCATGAAAGTGAAAAGTGAAAGTGAAGTCGCTCAGTCATGTCCAACTCTTAGTGACCCCATGGACTGCAGCCTACCAGGCTCCTCCATCCATGGGATTTGCCAGGCAAGAGTACTGGAGTGGTTTGCCATTGCCTTCTCTGATTGGTGTACTCTAATTGGCTTGAAATATAACATTATAACAAATTATTTTCCTGAAGTGGTAAATTACACAACCATAAAGAATAAGAGTTTAGCAGTGCTCTAAGAGCTAAAGCTCATAAAACATACACAAAACCATATCCAAATCAAGGAAAACATAATTCAAACTAATGATTAAAAATAAAGGAAGTGAAAGACAAGAAAATCTTGAAAAAAAAAACAGCAATTACAGAGATGAGACTGAAAAAACAAGTCAGAAGAATCTGTACTGAGAAAAACAAAAACACAGTTTTTGAAACTGAATTGAGCTAAACTTAAATAAATAAGCTATTAGGCTAAGGTCTTAACTATATCATGGCTTTGCCCCTCCTGCCTGCCTCATTGTTTCCTTCTGTATATCACTAGCTGTGGAAAATCTTTTCTGTTATTCTCCAAGTTATTCTCATGTATAGTCTCTCTGAAAATGGTTGCAATTTTGGTGTGCCCATTCTAGGAGATGAGCTCACAGTTTTTCCACTTCACCATTTGGCCAGCTGGGGGTCTCTCTGGTGGCTCAGATGGTAAAGCGCCTGTCTGCAACGCAAGAGACCCAGGTTTGATCCCTGGATTGGGAAGATCCCCTGGAGAAGGAAATGGCAGCCCACTCCAGTAGTCTTACCTGGGAAATCCCATGGACAGAGGATCCTGGTAGGCTACAGTCCGTGGGGTCACAAAGAGTCCGACACAACAGCGACTTCACTTTCACTTTCTTACTATGCCTTCCAATAAATGTTTAGTTTTTAGCTTATTATACTGGAACACAGACTTTTATTGGTAAACTTTCCACCACTTAGAAAATGTGGTTATTTAGTGTTATTCAGTGTTTAATAACATTAAAGAAAATTTTTGCACATACAAATAGAACTTGTTCTTATCTACCTGTCTGATATTTGGAGATTACAAAAAAAAATCATTTGACACTCTGGTCTGTCTGGCTTCCTGCCCTTAGCTGCCATAGCCTCCAGCCAATATTCCCCAAACACAACTATTCAAGCATTGACATCATTAATGACAGAACAGATTCCCAGAGCATTTGAGATCCAGATGGTTGACTAGATGTGCATTTAGATAGACCAAAGAATTAGCTGAAGATGCTGTTTTGAGAAAAAGGATGGAAAAGAAGTCAGCCATGAATCATTTAAAAAGCCTCATCAAAATGCTCCTTCATCTTTTTGATTTTGCTGTAAATACGCCTCAGGCGTCTACCAGGAGGCACTGACATTTTATGTAACATTACACAACAATTTATTCACTGGAAAATTTATTCTATACCACTGCATGCCTCCAAACATGAAAAGCACTAAGGAATTCCACTTAGAGTCTGAGGTTTTGTAGATAGGAAGGGTTTTGCTGAATATCTTATAATAAATCTGACTTCCTAAAACATCGATTGGATCTATGCTATTTGTAAAACAAAGATACTCAGGCATATATGATCATATTGGAAACATCTTTTCAAAAACTAATATTCATAGTTAAATATATTTGTTATAATGTTTTCTCATTCATTGAATACACACATACACATACCTTTCTAGAACACATACATTTAGCATTGTCTTGTAGGAAGTATTCTGCAAAATAACGCATAGACAACTTTTCTGGTTTATACACAAATAAAACATTCACAGCTGCTTGAACTAATCATTCTGCAAGAAGGTATTCAAGACCTATACTATTTAAGACATGAGTCATTGTCTATAATATAAAAATGTGTTATGATACAGAAGTTTTGCATTTGATGGTTCTATCAGATAGGACTGATGATCTACTGCATGAATTAAAATGTTTTTAGAATATCTTAGCCAAATATTAATTTCCCTTTGGTGATAACATAAATATGCAAATATACATATTTATATATGTATAATATACCCACATTTTTCCAGGCTTATGAGGTATTATTGTCAAATAAGAGTTGTATGATCTGATAAGAGTTGGTGATTTGATAAGCTTAAATGTCTGTCAGTAGATGAGTGGTTAAAGAAAATATGGTTAAAATATATAAAACATAAATAAATGATATTCCACTCTTAAAAAAGAAAAACCTTGCCATTTGCAAATATATGGATGAACTTGAAGGACATTATGCTGGGTGAAATAAGCTAGACACAGAAAGACAAACACTTCATGATATCACTTAAGATACAGACTGAAATAGCCAACCTCATGGAAACATAGAGTAGAATAGTAGTTGTCAGGAGCTAGGGTGAGGGGGAGATGGATGAGCTTATTTGCATGGAACTTCTAATTGAAAAAGATTGTATGACAACATGGTGGTCCTACAAATGCACTCAAGAGTAAGATGTAATAATCAATTCACAGATAACTTCTATACCATGGAGACAAAATAGTACTTTCCTGCACCTGAAATGTATTCTTGTGAAAACCTTTCATCTATGGTGTTGTCATTTATCTAAGAAATTATTATCTTCCTTCAGTCTTCATCAAAACAGATATGGGACAATGAATCTTCAGCTCTACGGTCTAGACATCCAACTTATTCTCTAGTTACATGTTCACAAAACTTACTTACACTGTAATCATGGATTTCTATTTAATAATTCCTGGAAAAATAAAAAAGAAAAGGAGATAGATGTGTCTCCTATAAAGATAGGATGAATTGCCATAATTTTTGTAATGAGGAAAGACAGGGAAACACCTGCAAAGCCTATGATAGTCTCACTTAGGGAAATGCCCCAGCATCACATGTTTTAAGGCAGTATGAGCTAAGTACATTATTAAGATACTTTATGGATCCACCATATATTTTATGTTAAGTCTAGCATTAATATAGAAAGCAAATTCCCGCTAAAATGCAAAGCAGCTCTAATAGACCTCCTATTTCTAATTATTGCTAAAAATAGCACTTTACACTGCAATGTAAAAAAATCATACATATTTAATGTTTATTGCCAAAACTCTGTGAAAATGTCCTTCTTTCTCAAATGCAAACATGCACACATAAAAAATAATGGTGTTAGAATTTTGTCAATAAGATTCATACCCCAAGTCTGTCTTGAAATTTCTAGTAAAATCAACATGGACTGGATAAGGAATTGATGTAATAATTATCTTCCATTATGAATTTTTTAAATGTTGCAGCAGGAAATATTAAATGTTCTACCTTAGAAAAAAGCTTTAATAGTAGAGTTAATAGCCACCCCTCCTCCCAAATATCCCTGTAAGGGGAGAAAAAGTGAGTCATGTACGTGTGCATGCTAAGTCACTTCAGTTGTGTTAACTCTTTGCAACCCTAAGGACTGTAGCCTGCCAGGCTCCTCTGTCCATGGGACTCTCCAGGATAGAATACCGGAGTGGAGTGCCATTTCCTTCTCCAGAGGATCTTCCCAACCCAGGAATCGAACTTGTATCTCCTGTATTGGCAGGCATGTTCTTTACTATTAGCACCACTTGGGAAGCCAGTCATGTACACTTCTATTCAAATACACTTTTCCAGTTCCATAATAGGAATGTATGGCTATTCCTATTATTATGGAATAGATTAACTGGACTGTTTTTATAATACCTCGACACTTTTAATCTTCAAAAATAATCATCCCCCATTAGCGTGTAAGAAAAGTTCTCCTCAAAGTATTTCCTCCATTTCTCAAAAGTAGAAGTCGCTCAGTCTTGTCTGACTATTTACGACCCCATGGATTGTAGCCCACCAAGCTCCTCTGTCCATGGGATTCTCCAGGCAAGAATACTAGAGTAGGTTGCCATTCCCTTCTCCAGGGGATCTTCCTGATCCAGAGATCAAACCTGTGTTTTCCTGTATTGCAGGCAGATTCTTTACTTTTTGAGCCACCAGGGAAGTCCATTCATTTCTCAATAAGAACGCTTTAAGGGAAACTGCCAAGTATTTAAATTATTAGGCGATGGAGGGTAAATTATGGTTAGAAGGGGTCAGGGTAGGAAGGAGAAATAAAAGAGCAGCCATGAGACACCACTTCACTCCTGATAAACTAAGAGGAAATTTTATGAGGAAAGTAAGTCACGAGAGATTTGCAATGTAGCTAGAATATTTTTCTTGATGATTTCAGATGCCTGGGCTGAACTGAAACAATTGCCCTTTCTCAAGTGTCTGGCACAGATACAGAGACAGCAAAGAAATTTGAAAGGATTTTTAGAAATACCTCTTTCTTGGAAAGTAAGTATGCCTTCTTGACCTAGAAAACATCAACTTGATGCATATAACTCTAGGCAGAAAACTATTGGGGATGTCACCTCTCTCCCAGGGAGGCCAGAACTTTTACTTTTTAGTTGAAACCTGAGCTTGTTGTATGTTTAAGACAGAGGCATTCAAATAGGTGAAGGCACTAAGGAGAAGAACCAGCACGTGTTAGTATTTAATCACTTAAGTTTAAAAATAGTGGCTCTCCTTTACTATTAAAATTGTATTTTATATTAAACCATATGTGTTTTATACAACTTATGGATTTGCATTCTCCATCCTTCAAAATAGGGCTTTTGGTGTTGCAAACATACAAAATTCAGTTTGGTCATTTATATTAAGAAGTGGGTATATGTTCCAATATAACATTCCCTATGACGAGGAAAGCAAGTCACAAATGCAGGTGTGTATACAGAATTTTTGTGTAAAGTGATCCTAAAATAGTCTCAACCTGTTTTGCAAACAGTGCAATCTCAGTCATCTATCCTTCTAGGTACTGGGACAATCTTCTTGCATGAAAGACGTATTAAAGCCAATACAGGACACTCGAGGGTCGGGATCCAGTCAGGTATCAAAATCCTCTGCAAGCTGCTGAATAGAGGACCAGTCAGGATTCTGAACCTTTTCAAACTATACAGGCTATTAAGAGCACTAGTTCTGAGACTTTATGTAAGATTGGGAATGTGTACTTGTGTGCTGCATTCTAATTCATTT
This sequence comes from Bos mutus, assembly GCF_027580195.1. NCBI lineage: Eukaryota > Metazoa > Chordata > Mammalia > Artiodactyla > Bovidae > Bos > Bos mutus. Next base: position 28,111,769 of record NC_091639.1, on the reverse strand, counting down.
CAGTTGTATACAACTCTTTGCGACCCTACAGACTGTAGTCTGTAAGGCTCCTCTGCCCATGGGATTCTCCAGGCAAGAATACTGGAGTGGACTGCTGTATCCTCTTCCAAGGGATCTTCCCAACCCAGGGTTGGAACCCATGTCTTGTGCAGTTCCTGCATTGCAGGTAGATTCTTTACTGCTGATCCAGCAGGGAATCCCATGTGTACTATACTTTTAGCCAAAAAGAAAACCAATTTCTCCATCTAGTATGTTAATTAATAAACCCACTGGACATTGACTGAAGATAAGCAAAATCGAAAATTTTGGCTAACAGCCCCTTCTGAATTGTTGAACTTTGAATAGCATCTAACACTTTACCTCAGATTTTATACTCTAAATTAGAAAATCTCAAGAGTTAACCAACTGCTCCTAGAGTATAAATTAAATTTAACACATTGAAATATTTAAAATAATCACAGGCCAACTAGCAAGAACTTAGAATGCAAATATATTCACATTATTATGAAAGTTAATGTTTTGAGTCAAGAATAGTGATTCAAACTCCATAATGTTGGATAAATGGTTTTCTTAAATAAATGCCTAAGGCACATTCATTAATAGCTTCAGTTTATAATCCATATATATGAATAATGATTTGTTTCCTTCTATCCTCAGAATTCCTGTAATTTTAGTTTATTAAAAAAAAGAAACAATAGGGAGAACAAGATGGCAGAAGAGGAGGTGGGTGTAAATACATTTCTCTCATTAGGAATACACCTTCAGACACAGAAGTGCATGCAGAACATCAGCTGAGAGCGGACAGGAGTTCTTGACCAATGGAAAAGAATATGTAGAACTATGTAAAACTTGATAGGATGCAGGAACTAGGGGAAAAGCAAAAGTGTTAGCAGGACTGGACCTGCCCTCAATGGGTGGGGGAACTGAAGCAGGGTCTAATTCCCACATCCGGGCAACTGTCTGAGTCAGAGGAAAAACATTTAAGACTGAGAGTGAAACAGCTGATCTGTGGCAGCTTAAATGGAATGAGAATCAGACAGTCCTTACCACAGCCATACATACCACGGACAGGGACACAGGTCCCCTAGAAGGCGCAGAACCTGGGAGCTGGGATTTAGGGATTTTGGAACAATCCCAGGGCGAGGGATGGAGAGATGGATCGAGGGGATGGGAAGGAGACTGTGGTGGGAAATGCCTGTGGAGGAAAGCCAGGCAACCATGGAAGCAAGGCGATACTGCTGAGTCACATGTAGGGGTGGAGCCATCACCATAGCCTCTCTTTCCCCACATGCCAGCATTGGAAGCTAGACCATAGAGAGGCTGGCCCATCAAATGTCTGACACACTGACCTATAGAGCAGGACCCCACCCAGGGTAATCCTTTAAGTGCCTGATGTGCCAATCTACAGAGTAGGACCCCAGCCAGAGGGGCTCCTCTATATGCCTGACAAGCAGAACAACAAAGAAGGACCCCAGGCAAAGGAGCCCTCTAAGTGCCTGAACGGACAGAGCTACAGAAAAAGACTGTCCAAAGAGGCCTTCTCATCACCAGCTAAGACTCTGATAGGGCCATAATTCCTGCAATGGAGGCAGTCTGTGTCCCTGCACACTTGGCGCTGCCAAGATTCTGCACACAAGCCAAGATTCTGCACCACCTTCATGCTCAAAACTTACTGAATCAGAGCTGCCACAGGCAAAAAAATCTTGCATCTATGCATATAGGGTCACTTCGTTCATGTCCAACTCTTTGCGACCCTGTGGAATGTGGCCTGCCAGGCTTCTTTGTCAGGGCATTTTACCAGGCAAGAATACTGGAGTGTACTGGCCAATTTGGTTGCCATATCCTTCTAGAGCACTGCATTTCCTGCTGCCCCAGGTGCCAACTCCCCTGAGTACCTGGTGTTGCCAGAACCCCTGCAGCCCAAGCAGCTGCACCACCTCCACACCTGCTCCTCGCTGGGCCAGACCCAAGTCCTCCAGGGAAGCCTGAAGAACAAACTCCAGTGGATGACCCACGTGCAGAAATGGAAATAAAACCACAGTTGAAACCCAGGGGCAGTGTGGCTAAGGAAGAAGACCCAAAACCTTTCCACCAGCTGTAGAAGCTGCAGATTAAATCCACACAATCAACTAGGCAGACTCTGTGTCTATGGAATATATAAAAGGACATTAAGAGCTCCCACAAAATAAAATGCACTAGTTCTGATAGCCATGGACATTGGAGGCAAGAACACACAAGAGTAGGACCAGATTAGAATCTGAGCTGCCCCCACAGCAGGTGGGGAGGGCACAGTGATGGAGGGCATCCTACGGAGGTGAGGTGGACTGTGATTCTCAGCGAGGAAAAGGACTCTGATAGCAGTGACTCAAGAAAAACATTTATTATTCTTATGTTTTGATTTGTTCTGTAGATTCTTTTGGATTTTTTTTTTACTTTTTTCTTTTTCTTTTTTTCTCTTTTTTCTTCCCCCCTCTGTTGCAGTTGTCGATTTTATTTGCACTATGAAGTCTAATTAAGCATTTGAAATTTTTTTTCTCTCAGTCACATTTTTATTGTTATAAACCTCTGCCTCTATGCTAGGCTTTTGCAGTTCTGTGGAGTTTTCCTTTTTTTCTCTCTCTCTTTTTTTAATTTTAGTTTTCTTAAACCTATTAGTATTTTTTCTACATTTATTCCTTTCTTTGCTTTTCCTACTGTTCTTTTCCCCTTACTGTTATCCTTAATGTATATAAATCTTCTTTATCTACCTCTTTTTAACTTCACGTATCTATTCTTTCTCTCTTTTCTTTCTTTCCTTTCCTCTCAGCATATTGTTAGTTTTGTTTTCATTCCTTTATTCCCCACTTGGCACCTTGCTTTAGTTTTGTTTTCCAGTTTGTACTTTAGTTAGTTTGTTCTTAACTGGCAGATATAATTTTTTATTTCCTTTGTTCACTGGGTCAATCTACTGCAATTTATTTTTGTTGGACTGTTTTGATTTTGCTTATGGGTGTATATGTGTATATTCCATTATTTTAATTATTATTTGTCTGATTTTGTAACTGCCATTTGTCTGGGGTTCATCTTTGGTTCCTCGTTTTGGGTGTTTGTTTTAATCTTGCTTAATGCCTGCTTATTTAACTTAAATGCAGAGTACATCATGAGAAACGCTGGGCTGGAAGAAGCACAAGCTGAAATCAAGATTGCAAAGAGAAATATCAATAACCTCAGATATGCAGATGACACCACCCTTATGGCAGAAAGTGAAGAGGAACTCAAAAGCCTCTTGATGAAAGTAGAAGTGGAGAGTGAAAAAGTTGGCTTAAAGCTCAACATTCAGAAAACGAAGATCATGGCATCTGGTCCCATCACTTCATGGGAAATAGATGGGGAAACAGTGGAAACAGTGTCAGACTTTATTTTTCTGGGCTCCAAAATCACTCCAGATGGTGACTGCAGAAATTAAATTAAAATATGCTTACTCCTTGGAAGGAAAGTTATGACCAACCTAGATAGCATATTGAAAAACAGAGACATTACTTTGCCAACAAAGGTCCATCTAGTCAAGGCTATGGTTTTTCCAGTGGTCATATATGGATGTGAGAGTTAGACTGTGAAGAAAGCTGAGCACCGAAGAATTGATGCTTTTGAACTGTGGTGTTGGAGAAGACTCTTGAGAGTCCCTTGGACTGCAAGGAGATCCAACCAGTCCATTCTGAAGATCAGTCCTGGGTGTTCTTTGGAAAGACTGATGCTAAAACTGAAACTCCAGTACTTTGGCCACCTCATGTGAAGAGTTGACTCACTGGAAAAGACTCTGATGCTGGGAGGGATTGGGGGCAGGAGGAGAAGGGGACGACAGAGGATGAGATGGCTGGATGGCATCACCGACTCAATGGACAAGAGTTTGGGTGAACTCTGGGATTTGGTGATGGACAAGGAGGCCTGGCATGCTGCAATTCATGGAGTCTCAAAGAGTCAGACACTACTGAGCAACTGAACTGAGCTGAACTGAATGCCATAACAAACCATGTGTAGAATCTTCGTTCCTGACCAGAGATCAAGCCCTGAGCCTTTGGAATGGGAGCACTGCCTCCAAGACCCTAGACTACCAGAAAATAAACAATAAGGAGTATCAAATAGTGAGAACTCACACAAAGGAAACCACTTGGATGGAAGATCCGGCCACCCAACCACCAGTAGCACCCTGTGCAGGACACCTCATCTAAACAACAACAAAACAAAAATACAAACCCAATAAATAGAAGACAGAATTCCCACCTCACTCCACCTTTCCCATTAGAGGAAAAACAAACAAATAACAACAGCAACAACAAAAACTCAGCACAAATCTCACGCTATAGAAGCTTACACAAACCTCTGGACCCACCTTAGGAGGGCAGAAATCAAAAGGAAAAAAGATTCATCCTTGAAGACTGGGAAAAGGAGACCTCAAACACAATAAGTTAAAAAAATAATAATAATGGAAAGGCAGAGAAATACTACACACATGAAGGAACAAACTGGAAACACAGTAGTCCAAATAAATGAAGAGGAAATAGGCAAACTACCTGAAAAAGAATTCAGAATAATGATAGTAAAGATGATCAAAAATCTTAAAAACAGCATGGAGAAAATGCAAGAATCAAATTAACAAAGACCTAGAAGAATTAAATAATAAACAGAGAGACAAACAACTCAGTTACTGAAATGAAAAATACTCTAGAAGGAATCAGTAGCAAAATATCTGAAGCAGAAGAACGAATCAGTGAGCTGGAAGATAAAATGATGGAAATAACTTCTGTAGAGCAGAATAAAGTAAGAAGAATGAAAAGAACTGAGGATAGTCTCAGAGACCTCTGGGACAAGATCAAACTCACCAACATTCAAATTATAGGGGTCTCAGAAGAAGAAAAGAAAAAGAAAGGGTATGAGAAATTTTTTGAAGAGATTATAGTTGAAAATTTCCCCTACATGGAAAAGGAAATAGTCAATCAAGTCCAAGAGGTGCAAAGAGTCCCATACAGGATAAACCCAAGGAGAAACACACCAAGACACATACTAATCAAACTAACAAAGACTAAACACTAAGAAAGAATAAGACTAAGAAAGAATACTAAAAGCAGCAAGGGAAAAGCAACAAGTAACATACAAGGGGAACCCCATACGTTTAACAGCTGATCTTTCAGCAGAAACTCTGCAGGCCAGAAAGGAATCGCAGGATATATTTAAAGTACTGAAAGGGAGAAATCTACAACCAAGATTACTGTACCCTGCAAGGATCTCATTCAAAATTGACGTGGAAAAATAAAAAGCTTTTCAGACAAGCAAAAGTTAACAGAATTCAGTACCACCAAACCAGCTTTACAACAAATGTTAAAGGGACTTACATAGTCAAGAAATACAAGAGAAGGTAAGATCTACAAGATCAACCCCAAACAATTAAGAATATGGCAATAGAAACATATATATCGATAATCACTTTTTTATTTTATTTTATTTTTAAACTTTACATAATTGTATTAGTTTTGCCAAATATGTAAATGGATTAAATGCTCCAACCAAAAGACACCTACTAACTGAATGGATACAAAAACAAGACCCATATATATGCTGTCTACAAGAAACCCACTTCAGACCTAAAGACACATATAGACTGAAAGTTAGAGGGTGGAAAAATATATTCCAGGCAAATGGGAAGCAAAAGACAGCTGGAGTAGCAATCCTCATAATACACAAAATAAACCTTAAAATAAAGAAGATTATAAGAGATAAGGAAGCACACTACATAATGATCAACAAATCAATCCAAGAGGAAGACATAACAATTGTAAATATCTATGCACCCAACATACGGGAACCTCAATACATAAGACAAACACTAACAGACATAAAAGGAGAAATTGACAGTAACACAATAATAGTAGGAGAGTTTAACACCCCATTCACACCAATGAACAGATCATCAAAACAGAAAACGAATAAGGAAACTCAAGTCTTAAATGATACATTAGATGAGATGGATCTCATTGATATCTTCGGGACATTTCATCCAAATGCAGAAGAATACACCTTCTTCTCAAGCACACATGGAACATTCTCCAGGATCGACCACATCTTGGGTCACAAATCAAACCCCAGTAAATTTAAGAAAATTGAAAATGTATCAAGCATCTTCTCCAACCACAGAGAAGAGATATCAATTTCAAGGGAAAAAAACTGAAAAAAAAAAACAAAACACAAACACATGGAGATTAAACAATACATTTCTAAATAACCAATAGGTTACTGGAGAAATCAAAGGGGTAATCAAAATTTTCTAGAACAAATGACAATGAAAATATGACATTTCAAAACCTATTGGATGCAGCAAAAGCAGTTCTAAGAGAGAAGTTCATAGCAATACAATCCTACCTCAAGAAAAACATCGAATAGACAACCTAATTTTACACCTAAAACAACTGGAAAAAGAAGAACAAAAAAAAAATTAGTAGAAGGAAAGAAATCATAAAGATCTGAGCAGAAATAATTGAAAAAAATGAAAGAAACAATAGTAAAATTAATAAAAATAAAAGCTGGTTCTTCAAGAAGATAAACAAACTTGACAATCTTTTAGCCAGACTCATCAAGACAAAAGAGAGAAGAATCAAATCAACAAAATTAGAAATGAAAAAGGAGAGGTTATAACAGACAATGCAGAAATACAAAGGATTATAAGTGACTATTATGAACAACTATATGGCAATAAAATGGATAACCTGGAAGAAATGGACAGATCCTCAGAAAAGTTTGGTCTTCCAAGGCTGAACCAGGAAGAAATAGAAATTATGAACAACCCAAATACAAGCACTGAAATTGAAGCTGTGATCTAAAATCTCCCAAAAAACAAAAGCCCAGGACCGGATGGCTTCATAGGAGAATTCTATCAAATATTTAGAGAAGAGCTAATGCCTATCCTTCTAAAACTTTTTCAAAAATTGCAGAGGAAGTAACACTTCCAAACTCATTCTATGAGGCCACCATCACAGTGATACCAAAACCAAAGACAACAGGAAAAAAAAAAAAAAGGAAGCTACAGGCCAATATGACTGATGAACATAGATGTAAAAATCCTCAACAAGATTTTAGCAAACAGAATTCAGCAACACATCAAAAACCTCATACACCATGATCAAGTTGGGTTTATTCCAGGGATACAAGGATTCTTCAACATACACAAATCAATCAAGATGATACACCGTATTAACAAATTGAAAGATAAAAACCATATGATAATCTCAATAGATGCAGAAAAAGCCTTTGACAAAATTCAGCACCCATTTATGATTAAAACTCTTCCAAAAATGGGCACAGAAGGAACCTTCCTCAACATAGTAAAGGCCATATATAATAAGCCTACAGCAAATATTATACTCAATGGTGAAAAACTGAAAGCACTCCCCATAAGATCAGGAAGAAGACAAGGGTGTCCATTTTCAAAATTATTCAACATAGTTCTGGAAGTCCTTGCTACAACAATCAGAGAAGAAAAAGAAATAAAAGGAATGCAGATCAGAAAAGAAGTAAAGCTCTCACTGTTTGCAGATAACATGATACTATACATCGAAAACCCTAAAGATAGTATCAGAAAATTACTAGAGCTAATCAGTGAAATTAGCAAAGTTGCAGGATACAAAATCAATACACAGAAATCACTTGCACTTCTATATACTAACAATGAAAAATCAGAAAGAGAAATTAAGGAATCAATCCCATTCACCATTGCAACAAAAAGAATAAAATATCTAGGAATAAATCTACCTAGGGAGACAAAAGAACTGTACACAGAAAATTATAAGACACTGATGAAATAAATCAAAGATGACATAAACAGATGGAGAGATATTCCATGTTCCTCAGTAAGAAGAATCAATATTGTGAAAATGACTATACTACCAAATGCAATCTACAGATTCAATGCAATCCCTATCAAATTATCTATGGCATTCTTCACAGGACTAGAACAAAAAATTTCACAATTCATATGGAAACACAAAAGACTGAATAGCCAAAGCATTCTTGAGAAAGAAGAATGGAGCTGAAAGAATCAACCTTCCTGACTTCAGATTATACTACAAAGCTGCAGTCATCAAGACAGTATGGTACTGGCACAAAAACAGAAATATAGACCAATGGCACAAGATAGAAAGCCCAGAAATAAACCCATGCACCTATGCGTACCTTATTTTTGACAGAGGAGGCAAGAATATACAATGGGGCAAAAATAGACTCTTCAATAAATGGTGCTGGGAAAACTGGACAGCTACACGTAAAAGAATGAAACTAGAACACTTCCTAACACCATACACAAAGATAAACTCAAAGTGGATTAAAGACCTAAATGTAAGACCAGAAACTATAAAACTCTTAATAGAAAAACATAGGCAGAATACTCGATGACATAAATCAAAGCAAAATCCTCTATGACCCACCCCCTAGAGTAATGGAAATAAAAGCAAAAGTAAGCAAGTGGGACCTAATTAAACTTAAAAGTTTTTGCACACCAAAGGAAACTACAAGCAAGGTGAAAAGACAACCCTCAGAATGGGAAAGAATAATAGCAAATGAAACAACTGACAAAGGATCAATTTCCAAAATATACAAGCAGCTCATACAACTCAATACCAGAAAAACAAACAACCCAATCGAACAGTGGAAAAAAGACCTAAACAGGCATTTCTCCAAAGAAGACATACAGATGGCTAACAAACACATGAAAAGATGCTCAACATCACTCATTATTAGAGAAATGCAAATCAAAAATACAGTGAGATATCACTTCACACTGGTCAGAATGGCCCTCATCAAAAGGTCTACAAACAATAAATGCTTGAGAGGATGTGGAGAAAAGGGAATGCTCTTGCACTGTTGGTGGGAATGTAAATTGATATAGCCACTATGGAAGACAGTATGGAGATTCCTTAAAAAGCTAGAAATAAAACCACCATATGACCCAACAATCCTATGCCTAGGCATAAACCCTGAGGAAACCAAAGTTGAAAAAGATACATGTATCCCATTGTGCATTGCAGAAATATTCATAATAGCTAGAAAATGGAATCAACCTTGATGTCCACTGACAGAAGAATGGATAAAGAAGCTGTGATAAAAAAAAAAAAGAAGTTGTGATACATATACAAAGTGGACTATTACTCAGCCATAAACAGGAACACATTTGAGTCAGTTCTAATGAGGTGGATGAACCTAGAACCTATTATACAGAGTGAAATAAGTCAGAAAGAGAAAGATAAATACCATATTCTAACACATATGAGAAATGCTGGACTGGAAGAAACACAAGCTGGAATCAAGATTTCCAGGAGAAATATCAATAACCTCAGATATGCAGATGACACCACCCTTATGGCAGAAAGTGAAGAGGAACTCAAAAGTCTCTTGATGAAAGTGAAAGTGGAAAGTGAAAAAGTTGGCTTAAAGCTCAACATTCAGAAAACAAAGATCATGGCATCCAGTCCCATCACTTCATGGCAAATAGATGCGGAAACAGTGGAAACAGTGTCAGACTTTATTTTTCTGGGCTCCAAAATCACTCCAGATGGTGACTGCAGAAATGAAATTAAAATATGCTTACTCCTTGGAAGGAAAGTTATGACCAACCCAGATAGCATATTGAAAAGCAGAGACATTACTTTGCCAACAAGGGTCTGTCTAGTCAAGGCTATGGTTTTCCCAGTGGTCATATATGGATGTGAGAGTTGGACTGTGAAGAAAGCTGAGCACTGAAGAATTGATGCTTTTGAACTGTGGTGTTGGAGAAGACTCTTGAGAGTCCCTTGGACTGCAAGGAGATCCAACCAGTCCATTCTGAAGGAGATTAGTCCTGGGATTTCTTTGGAGGGAATGATGCTAAAACTGAAACTCCAGTACTTTGGCCACCTGATGCAAAGAGTTGACTCATTGGAAAAAACTCTGATGCTGGGAGGGATTGGGGGCAGGAGGAGAAGGGGACGACAGAGGATGAGATGGCTGGATGGCATCACTGACTCAATGGATGTGAGTCTGAGTGAACTCCAGGAGTTGGTGATGGACAGGGAGGCCTGGCGTGCTGTGATTCATGGGGTTGCAAAGATTTGGATACGACTGAGCAACTGAACTGAACTGAACTGAACACACAACAGCGGAGAAACCGACATAGAGAATAGACATATGAACATGGCGAGAGGGGAGGAGAGGGTGAGATGTATGGAAAGGGTAACATAGAAACTTATATTACCATATGTGAAATAGATAGCCAATAGGAATTTGCTGTATGTCTCAGGAAACTCAAACAGAGGCTCTGCATCAACCTAGAAGGAGATGGGAGGGAGGTTCAAAAGGGAGGAGATATACGTATACCTATGGCTGATTCAGAATTTTCCACAATTTATTGTGATCCACACAGTCAAAGGCTTTGGCATAGTCAAGAAAGCAGAAATAGATGTTTTTTTGGAACTCTCTTGCTTTTTCTATGATCCAGCGGATGTTGGCAATTTGATCTCTGGTTCCTCTGCCTTTTCTAAAACCAGCTTGAACATCGGGAAGTTCACAGTTCACGTATTGCTGAAGCCTGGCTTGGAGAATTTTGAGCATTACTTTACTATCATGTGAGATGAGTGCAATTGTGCGGTAGTTTGAGCATTCTTTGGCATTGCCTTTCTTTGGGACTGGAATGAAAACTGACCTTTTCCAGTTCCGTGGCCACTGCTGAGTTTTCCAAATTTGCTGGCATATTGAGTGCAGCACTTTCACAGCATCATCTTTCAGGATTTAGAATAGCTCAACTGGAATTCCATCACCTCCACCAACTTTGTTCGTAGTGATGCTTTCTAAAGCCCACTGGACTTCACATTCCAGGATGTCTGGCTCTAGGTGAGTGATCACACCATCGTGATTATCTGGGTCGTGAAGATCTTTTTTGTACAGTTATTCTGTGTATTCTTGCCATCTCTTCTTAATATCTTCTGCTTCTGTTAGCTCCATACCATTTCTGTCCTTTATCTAGCTCATCTTTGCATGAAATGTTCTTTTGGTATCTCTGATTTTCTTGAAGAGATACCTAGTCTTTCCCATTCTGTTGTTTTCCTCTATTTCTTTGCATTGATCGCTGAAGAAGGCTTTCTTATCTCTTCTTGCTATTCTTTGGAACTCTGCATTCAGATGTTTATATCTTTCCTTTTCTCCTTTGCTTTTCGCTTCTCTTCTTTTCACAGCTATTTGTAAGGCCTCCCCAGACAGCCATTTTGCTTTTTTGCATTTCTTTTCCATGGGAGTGGTCTTGATCCCTGTCTCCTGTACAATGTCATGAACCTCATTTCATAGAGAAATTTGTATGCAGATCAGGAAGCAACAGTTAGAACTGGACATGGAACAACAGACTCGTTCCAAATAGGAAAAGGAGTTCGTCAAGGCTGTATATTGTCACCCTGTTTATTTAACTTATATGCAGAGTACATCATGAGAAACGCTGGACTGGAAGAAACACAAACTGGAATCAAGATTGCCGGGAGAAATATCAATAATCTCAGATATGCAGATGACACCACCCTTATGGCAGAAAGGGAAGAGGAACTCAAAAGCCTCTTGATGAAACTGAAAGTGGAGAGTGAAAAAGTTGGCTTAAAGCTCAACATTCAGAAAACGAGGATCATGGCATCCGGTCCCATCACTTCATGGCAAATAGATGGAGAAACAGTGGAAACAGTGTCAGAGTTTATTTTTCTGGGCTCCAAAATCACTGTAGATGGTGATTGCAGCCATGAAATTAAAAGACGCTTACTCCTTGGAAGGAAAGTGATGACCAACCTAGATAGCATATTCAAAAGCAGAGACATTACTTTGCCAACAAAGGTCCGTCTAGTCGAGGCTATGATTTTTCCTGTGGTCATGTATGGATGTGAGAGTTGGACTGTGAAGAAGGCTGAGCACCGAAGAATTGATGCCTTTGAACTGTGGTTTTGGGGAAGACTCTTGAGAGTCCCTTGGACTGCAAGGAGATCCAACCAGTCCATTCTGAAGGAGATCAGCCCTGGGATTTCTTTGGAAGGAATGATGCTAAAGCTGAAATTCCAGTACTTTGGCCACCTCATGCGAAGAGTTGACTCATTGGAAAAGACTCTGATGCTGGGAGGGATTGGGGGCAGGAGGAGAAGGGGACGACAGAGGATGAGATGGCTGGATGGCATCACTGACTCGATGTACGTGAGTCTCAGTGAACTCCAGGAGTTGGTGATGGACAGTGAGGCCTGGCATGCTGCAATTCATGGGGTCGCAAAGAGTCAGACATGACTGAGCGACTGATCTGATGGCTGATTCATGTTGAGGTTTGACAGAAAACAACAAAAGTCTGTAAAGCAATTATTCTTCAATTTAAAAATAAATAATTTTTTCTAAAGAAAAAAGCTGGAGGTGATATTACATGGTTGTTGCAAATAAGGCAAGAAGAAAAGTTAGGAGACTGGTTTAAATAACTTGAAAAAATATATACTATCTAGTTGAAAAAAGAGGCTTCATTTGAAATGCAGACAGTTACTCGGCAATCAAGCTATTTCAGTCTGAGTCACCATCTTCGTGCAGTTGGCACTATGAAAATTAAGTGCCTAACTGTTTCAGAGTCCTGAGGATGGTATGACTACATTGAAATGTGTCAATAGAGTTAGGTAGAGCACAATGGTACAGAGAGAATAGCTCCTCAGCCTCTGTAACTGAATTTAAAATCTTAAAACATTTATGGTGTTAAAGTTTGCATTTTGTTTTTAATGAAAGCCATGAATATAACAACACTGGTAATACAGAAGGAAGAAAAATATTTTCAACTGATACAGTATATCGTTACTGAATATCATTCAGACCTAAGAGGTCATTTATAAGGGAAAACTGACAAATTAAAATATGTACCCCAAAGCCTGATGTGACTAGATATAGATTTTGTTAATAGCTTGCTATTCTATGGTTATACATTATTGTTCAATTATTAGATCATATGGGCAAATGAAATATTAATGTATTAATGTAGATTATTCATTCATTCTGCATTCAATTAATATCTAATAATGCAAACCACTTCTCTAAAACAACTCACTGATCTTTGGCCCTTTCCTAATGACTCCAGATGATTATTGATAAGTTTCTTTTGAATCCCAAATATTAAATAGAGGTGCTTCAGGCTAAAAAGAAGACAAAGAAGGTGATACTCCTGTCTCTGATTCTATGCTTCTATTTATGCCTACATTAAGCATAAATCTTTCTACTTTTTATTTGTTTTATGTAAAGGAATTCCCCCTAATATTCATTCATTTATCAAAAGTTTTGTGTCACTACTATGGTGTCAGATCTTGTCTTATCCCTTGGTTTTGTTCAAAAACCACTGACTATACTAACATTTCCCAGGATGCTATTTAAAAGTTCTCTCACCATACATTCATTCATTCATCCATGTATTCATTTGTTTAAAATGTATTGAGCTCCAGCACCAAAGAATTGATGCTTTTGAACTGTGGTGTTGGAGAAGACTCTTGAGAGTCCCTTGGACTGCAAGGAGGTCCAACCAGTCCATCCTAAAGGAGATCAGTCCTGGGTGTTCATTGGAAGGACTGATGCTGAAGCTGAAACTCCAATACTTTGGCCACCTCATGTGAAGAGTTGACTCAGTGGGAAAGACCCTGATGCTGGGAGGGATTGGGGGCAGGAGGAGAAGGGGACAACAGAGGATGAGATAGCTGGATGGCATCACCGACTTGGACATGAGTTTGAGTGAACTCTGGGAGTTGGTGATGGACAGGAAGGTCTGGCATGCTGCGGTTCATGGGGTTGCAAAGAGTCAGACACGGCTGAGTGACTGAACTGAACTGATAGAGACAAAAGTGTTCATTGGAGCCTAATCACTCCCTCTCTTCCCTAATAAATGCTTTTTATTTTACTCTTCTACTACTACAGTTAGGGTTTCCTGGGTGGCTCAGATGGTAAAGAATATACATGCAGTGCGGGAGATGTGGGTTCAATCCCTTGGGTCAGGAAGATCACCTGGAGAAGGGACTCCATCCACTCCAGTAATCTTGCCTGGGAAATCCCATGGACAGAGAAAGAAGCCTGGTGGGCTATTGCCCTTGGGGTCACAAAGAGTCAGACACAACTGAAGTGACTTAGCATGCACGCACTCTCTCTCTCTCAGTCTCTATAGTATCTGCTTTGTTTCTGTCTCTCTCTAAGAATTCAGATCACACAAACTCTATTCCATATGTAGAAACCCAACACAGTCACCACCTTTTAGCTACAATTCAAATCAAAGTCAATGCACTACAACCTTTCTTAAAGTCATTCTGGACTAGCTTGTGCAGGTCCCTCACTCCCCAGAGGTCACTTTGTGTAAATGACTGACTTCTTTTCAGATGTTTTTGGTATGTGAAGTGTCATTAGTATCAACACACAAACTACTGATTGAGGGACTCTGATCCCTTCACAGGGCAGCCACAAGAGTCGAGGAACTTGTGTTAAACTGGAGAGGGAGTGTTTGGGTGCAGACTAAACATATATCCAGCTCACAGCTCCACATCATGGCAGTATCTGCTTTCTTAGCATCCATACAAGTGCATAACTTCAGTTGTAACAAAGAGCTATTTGTACTTAATTTTCCATTTCAGAAGTTTCTCTGTGTAAACAAAGTGTAATGTAATTTCACAGCAAATGAAAGTAGAAGAAATGCAGGAGAATGTATATTAGACAAAACACGGCAAGAAATTTAGAGAAACAAGAAGCTAAGCATATGGGAATGTCAAGATAAGTAAGATTAAAAGTCTTTTGAACAAGGAAATGTTACATATGCCAGTGCAATCAAAAGCATGAACCCCAGGCCACCATCAACTGGGAATTTGTTACAAGTACAAATCCATAGGCCCCACCAGCTCCACCAAATCAGGATTCTGGTAGTGGAGCCCAGCAATCTGTGTTTTAACAAGTTCTCCTGATGATTCTGAGGCAAGCTAAAGATTAAGAAATACTGCTTCAAGTGACATAAAAAGCAGTTGATTGACCCAGGGCTGCCAGGGATAAAGCTTTTGCAGACAAGAGGTTTATGAGCAGTCTCCATAGGCATCCTTTCAAAAGAAGATAGATCTAATAAATGCTGTCAAAGAAAATAAATTATGAAAATGAGACATTAAGAAGAAAGACTGTCTTCAGTAAAAGAAATTTAATACTTGCATATTAAAGGTCAGAGGAAGTAAAGAAGGGATGTGCTAAGGATATTTATGTGCAGTTCCTCTGGGAGTGGGAGTGGAAGTTTCTAAACAGAGATTTGTGAAAGTGAATTAAAGTGACTATTAAGAGGAGGAAAGGGGTTATATAGAATAATCAGCATGAAAGTAGAATTTTTAAAATTAAAACACTAAATATTTTTGAACGAATCTATTTCTTACTATAAATACTGAATCCAAAATTATACTTTTTTTCTATCTCCACTATTTTTTTCTATTTTTATTTGTATTTTTCTCTATTTATCACTATCATCATCAAGTCAACATCTCTCCCACTTGGCTTCTGGAAACAGTATCCTAACCGGGCCTATTGATTGTACTTGCTCCGCTCCAATCTAAATATAGCAATCAGTGTGAATTCAGTTCAGTTCAGCTCAGTCGCTCAGCTGTATCCGACCATTTGCGACCCCATGAATCACAGCATGCCAGGCCTCCCTGTCCATCACCAACTCCCGAAGTTCACTCAGACTCACGTCCATCGAGTCAGTGATGCCATCCAGCCATCTCATCCTCGGTCGTCCCCTTCTCCTCCTGCCCCCAATCCCTCCCAGCATCAGAGTCTTTTCCAACAAGTCAACTCTTCGCATGAGGTGGCCAAAGTACTGGAGTTTCAGTTTCAGCATCATTCCCTCCAAAGAAATCCCAGGACTGATCTCCTTCAGAATGGACTGGTTGGATCTCCTTGCAGTCCAAGGGACTCTCAAGAGTCTTCTCCAACACCACAGTTCAAAAGCATCAGTTCTTCGGCACTCAGCTTTCTTCACAGTCCAACTCTCACATCCATACATGACCACTGGAAAAACCATAGCCTTGACTAGACGGACTTTTGTTGGCAAAGTAATGTCTCTGCTTTTCAATATGCTATCTAGGTTTGGTCATAACTTTTCTTATATTATGCTAATTCCTAGCTTATCACAATCTCAATTTCACCATTATATATAAAGTAAAAATTTCTTACCATAGGATGAGCTAGAGCCTGCCTACCTTTCTGATATCTCAAGTATCGCAAGACTTACCTCTTTCCTTTGCTCATGTTATGCCATCAGCAATGGCCATCAGTGTGTTACTCCAAGAGGGCGAACTAGTCAGCAGCCTCCTTCCTTGGTTTAACATATACTGGGCCCTGCTCATCATTCAACTCTCAGTTTCATTAGGGAATCACTGACCAAATCTGATCGTCCTGCCAGGCATGATAATAACCATTTACTTGACAGGACTCACAACAGGAGGTCCCAATAAGGAACACAATACTGACAAACTGCTGCCAAAACCAACTGGAAGAATTCAGGTGAGGCCAAAATGAAGGAGGAGATGCCAGCCCATAAAATGTCTTACCAGCCTCCCAGAAATCCTCACGCTGGAGTCAAACTTGACTGAGACGCGCACACCACCAGGAAGGGCCCTGAGTTGGGCCAAACATATTTTGCCACGTAACCACCTGCTCCTCCCACCAAGAAATGCAAAGTAGGAAGAAAGAAACCTCATCTCTCCATACAGAGGTTAGCTCTAGGCACACAGAGTTGTTTAGAGGTCTGTGAGGTATGAAACAGTCAGTTTATTAAACCCTCAGGACGTGTGGACATATCTTCCCTCAAAGAGGTCAGATTATTTCTAAAAACAAGCAGACTATGAGCCAGAATTCACAAGAATTTACTTCTCCAAACAGACTTTGGATCACAGAGCTGTGAAATAAAGTGAAGAAGGATTTCCTGATTTCTTCAACATCACACATCTAATAATTACACGGCTCTGGACCTGGTCTCTGGTGTCAGGAAAACAAAGAATCTATCTGGCTTGAGTACCTTTAGTATTTATGGTTTTTTGAAATAGTTGAGACAAGAGACTATGCACTTAACTGCAGGGTGGGGACTGGCCAGGCTGAAAGTCCCGAAAGACTCAAAATCTCCCACTGTTAACTTCATACTGTGAATAAAAAGTGTTGCCTGCCATGTCAGTAAAAAAAGGATGTGGCAGCTATCCATCTACTATAGCCAACCCAATGGTGAGCCCCGAGGGAATCCAGAATGGAGACAAAAGGACTGCCAGAAACCCTCAGCCACTGCTGCTAAGCTGCTGCTAAGTCGCTTCAGTCGTGTCCGACTCTGTGTGACCCCATAGACGGCAGCCCACCAGGCTCCCCCGTCCCTGGGATTCTCCAGGCAAGAACACTGGAGTGGGTTGCCATTTCCTTCTCCAATGCATGAAAGTGAAAGTGAAGTCTCTCAGTCATGTCCGACTCTTAGCGACCCCATGGACTGCAACCTACCAGGATCCTCCGTCCATGGGATTTTCCAGGCAAGAGTACTGGAGTGGGGTGCCATTGCCTTCTCCGGAAGTGGCCTTCAGCCACTGCAGCCACCCCCAACGGCTCACCCTGAGGAGACTCTGGTTGGGACAGAACAGGATACTGGCCCCAGATAGCTGAGGTACATATCAAAAGACTAGTTTCAAGGTGCCCAGATTCTAGAATAGTCCCATATATAGAAAAGTGCTAAATTCAGCTGGTTTTCTTTATTTAATAGTAGCCTTGCTTATAGTCATGTCCACTGAGTATGTGATGCCATTCAACCATCTCATCCTCTGTCATCCCCTTCTCCTCCTGCCTTCAATCTTTCCCAGCATCAGGGAATGACTCTTTTTCAATGTCATTTCTTTGCATCCAGTGACCAAAGTATTGGAGCTTCAGTTTCAGCATCAGTCATTCCAATGAATATTCAAGATTGATTTCCTTTAAGATTGACTGGTTTGATCTCCTTGCAGTCTCTCAAGTGTCTTCTCCCACACCACAGTTCATAAGTATCAATTCTTTGGTGCTCAGCTTTCTTTATGATCCAATTCTTACATCCGTACACATGACTACTGGAAAAACAACAGCTTTGACTAGACAGATCTTTGTCAGCAAAGTAATAACTCTGCTTTTTAATATGCTGTCTAGGTTGGTCATAACTTTTCTTCCAAGGAGCAAGTGTCTTTTAATTTCATGGCTGTAGTCACTATCTGCAGTGATTTTGGAGCCCAAGAAAATAAAGTCTGCCACTGTTTCCATTGATTCCCCATCTATTTGCCATGAAATGATGGGACCAGATGTCAAGATCTTAATGTTTTAAATGTTGAGTTTTAAGCCAGCTTTTTCACTCTCCTCTTTCACTTTCATCAACAGGCTTTTTAGTTCCTCTTCACTTTCTGCCATAAGGGTGGTGTCATCTGCATATCTGAAATAATTGCTATTTTTCTGAGCAATCTTGATTCCAACTTGTTCTTCATACAGCCCAGCATTTCGTATTATGTACTCTGCATGTAATTAAATAAGCAGGGTGGCAATATACACCCTTGACCACTCCTTTCCCAATTTGGAACCATTCTTTCACACTATTATATGTGTTTTTTTTTTTTTTTAACCTGTTAAGCTGGGTTACAAACGAAAGGCCCCACAGAGTCGAAGGGAAAAAGAACTTACCTGTCTGTTAAGTCTAGCACTTTCCCCTGACTTAATTTTGATTTGAGAGAAGATTGAGATTGATTTTCTTTAATGTTTTCATTGTGCTTTTTGTATGTTTTTTTTTTTCTGCCCCTTAGAATGATCTCTTTATTTTCCTAATATCTATTTAGGAAACAGAATTATCATTGGATAAAAGCCTACTTCTTCCTCTTGCTTAATTTAGGATCTTGGACGTGTTACCTTTCTTATTTAAGGTTAATTTTCCTCATCTACAAAATATGCAAGAGGATATCTCAAAGATTTTAGATGAAAAGAAATATGAGTAGATCAATGGAAGACATATGTCAATACTAAACAAGTATACTAATCATGATGATGACAATTGAGAAGGCAAAAAGGAAGAATGCACAGCAGATGGATACTGAGAACATATAAGGTGCCTTCTGTTCTGTTCTTTTATTTTTATCATGACATTTCTAGAGTTGCCTGCTTCAAAGTGACCTTCAGCTAAAGCTGGAATGCTCATTCTCTCATTCAGATTAGGAAGTCAAGATCTCATTTGGGAGTCAATAGAAGTCATGAATGGCATTAAAAAATTATAGAAAGAAGATGTAAATACAAATATATCAGCTAAAAATATATTAACTCTTCTTCAATCCACGAAATGGCTCTGTCAATGCAAACTTATTTATGAGTGAGTATAATTTCTCAAAAGTTAACAGGATTGTTATTGTCCATTCATTTTGGCCAATGGTTTTTAAATGTCTTTGCATAAAATCAAATGAATTTGAATAGGAGTTAAATTGCTAACGAAATCTGTTGACTGGGAATTTTTTAAAAAGTTAATTATAGCCAATGGAGTATTTTAAAAACTCATTTGTTCTCCTCTATTGGAGTAAGAGGATTTTGCTCCACTCCATAATCTAAATATCCCACAAATACATTTCTTTTTTTTTTAATGTTCAGAACAATAAAAAGGTAAAATATATTACAGATTATCATAGAGATTCCAAATTATGGGGTCAATAAATGAAAAAAAAAGAATAAGTGACTACATGTGGTAAAGAGACATCTAAGATGGCTCTTAATGATCCCACCTTCTCACTAGTAATCTTTGTTATGAAATAGTGACTGTCTCTTTCACAACAGAATGTTTTTCAAAGTATTTGTTATATATACAATAAGATAAACTAATTTTGAAATTTTATTTTGGGGAATAAGTGTCATAATTCACTATAAAAAGAAATGAAGGGTCAAGTTAAAGGTCATATCCCATTTAAAACACTAATATGTAATAGACAAGAAAATGTGGATTTATTTCAATTGAATGGAAAGCAAACAAGGGATCTCAATTCTAGCTTGATAATCTAGTTTTCTTTCAAGGGCTATTTAAATTGGCCTGAAATTTCTCCAAACAAGTGATTCAGAATTCATTTTAAATTAGCATAAGCCAAAAAAAATATTTCAGTTCAGTTCAGTTCCATTACTCAGTCGTGTCCAAATCTTTGTGACCCCATGAACCGCAGCACACCAGGCCTCCCTGTCCATCACCAATTCCCGGAGTTTACCCAGACTTATGTCCATTGAGTCAGTGATGCCATTCAACCATCTCATTTTCTGTCATCCCCTTCTCCTCCTGCCCTCAATCTTTCCCAGCATCAGGGTCTTTTCAGATGAGTCAACTCTTCGCATCAGGTGGCCAAAGTATTGGAGTTTCAGCTTCAACATCAGTCCTTCCAAAGAACACCCAGGACTGATGTCTTGTAGGATGGACTGGTGGGATCCCCTTGCAGTCCAAGGGACTCTCAAGAGTCTTCTCCAACACCACAGTTCAAAAGCATCAATTCTTTGGCACTCAGCTTTCTTTATAGCTGACATCCATACATGACCACTGGAAAAACCATAGCCTTGACTAGACAGACCTTTGTTGACAAAGTAATGTCTCTGCTTTTTAATATGCTGTCTAGGTTGGTCATAACTTTCCTTCCAAGGAGTAAGCATCTTTTAATTTCATGGCTGCAATCACCATCTGCAATGATTTTGGAGCCCCAAAAAATAAAATCTTACACTGTTTCCACTTCTCCCCATCTATTTCCCATGAAGTGATGGGACCGGATGCCATGATCTTCGTTTTCTGAATGTTGAGCTTTAAGCCAACTTTTTCACTCTCCTCTTTCACTTTCATCAAGAGGCTTTTTAGTTCCTCTTCACTTTCTGCCATAAGGGTGGTGTCATACTTTCCTTAGGTTGTCATTAACGAATGAATGTGTTGTCTAAATGATGACATGCTTTATAGTTGCATTGAAATTATGATAAGGATGCTTTTTAAAAGAAATATGATTTCAAAATTGCTGGATAACAGAGAAGGAAGAACTAGTCCAGGAAAGCACAAAATATAGTCAGTCTTCACTATTAGTGACTTTATGATGTGCACTTCAGATTGAAGCCACTGCAGATTGATGTAGGGGCACATCATCTACTCTTACAATGCCAGAAGATCAATTAACTTGAGTTCATAAAAAAAAAAGTCTTTGTTAATCAGGTGTATTTAAGGCTGTTTTATTTCACTCTCTCTGATTTAAAGATATGACAGATTGCAATCTTGAAAGGTTTCCAATAATGAAAAATATTCATTAAAAATGAGTTGGTACCCATTGATAAAAGTTGAGGCCATGAAAGTTAGAAAAACTGACTTCTTTTAGGTTCTAGACAGTAATTAATAAGACTGAGCAATGTTATAAGGGATAAAAATTCATTTAGACTCAGTTCTGTGGCAAAACTCTAATTGAGGATATGACCTTTCTACCTATTAGTTATCATGGCTCATAGTAGCCTGTGAAAAAGAAAAGTACAGCAGAGAGGAAGTAAAGAACTAATGAGATCTGAAAAATCTATACAAGGATGACCTTTAATACGTACTGGCTCATAGAACTATGTGGAGAGAAACAGATCAAAAGCCAAGTAAGTACTTGAGGCAATTTTATTGACAGTGAAACCACACACTGGATTCTCTGTGAAACCACCACAAAACGTGATGATTGTTGGAGCCTTACAAATTCTTTATACCCACTGCCATGTTCCGAATTAACGTTGGGCCAGACACATGTTGTAAGCACTGTATAGCCGGCTAAAAAGGTTTCTTCCCCTTCAGATATTAACATCATATCTCAGATACTGATCACCCTTAAAAGTTGACATAAGGAGTGGTCAGGCCTTTTCCTTATAATTTATAGAGTAAAGGACCAGAAGGAAGTACCTCCTAGTCTTAAAGAGAGAATTCCACATTTATTATGAGACATTGGCCCACAATTGGGATGCGCTAACTACATGGGAATTTGGAAGATAATCCTTCCAGAGAAGGTGAGTGTGTTTATGTCTGGGAAGAAGATAAATTAGATACCAAAAATGTGGGCTGAGGAAGAGATTGGCCAGTTGAACACAAAATAATTTCCATTATCTCCTGGGCACAGTATTAGACCACGTTTCTCACTCTGTCTTTCCACTGGACATGGGCCAAAGTGAAGTATACCATTGCCGCCTCTGGCCTCCATGCTCTAACGTTTCTCACTCTCCTGGTAGATGTTGATGACTAGGTGACCTCAAAAGCCAAGTGTGGAAGATGCCAGAAACTCTGTATCAGTTTGTGTCCCTAAAGGATTGTACAGAACAGAGATTCCCCTACCCTTATCTTGACCATGAACTGGATTTTGTGTGAATCAGAAATTTAATGGTGTTACACCACTGAAATGTTGTGGGTTGATTTTTTCACTTAGCAGCAGCTATGTTTACTTGAATTAATATAAAAGCAAGTCATTTGCAAATATATACATCCCAAATATTTCACCTCCATGACTTATTTTTTCTGTACAGCCAAGACATTTTTTGATTAGCAACAGTTCTTAATTGTGACATGGTTGAATTTGTAAAGTTTTCCCTGTAGAGTTAGTTCTGTCTGGCCTGCAGAGAAGAAACATCACTGAGCATTTTGGTGATGCTGGTGCCCCTCTCATCAGTACATCCCTAATATCTTTGGTAAATAGTTTGGCCTCTGGGCCCTCCTGTGGAACATAATCTTCTGATGGGGCTCTTGGCCTCGCATAATTTATCTGCTTCAGAATGCCCACTTCTTGGGGCTCTTGAATCCTTCCCCTCTATCTATAATGATATTTAAGGCAGTTCCCTTTCACCAACCACAAGTTATCATTTTCTCCAGGCTCCCATAGATGGCCCTAGGAGTAAACATCATATCCCAAGATATATATTTAAAACTAAACATCATATTATAAATTATCTTTAGTTTAAAGGACATGGATAGCACATCCAGGCTTAGAGGACAGGAATCCTTTGTGCACTCCATATTTACTTGGGGTGAGGCGGGGAGGGATAGAGACTAGAGATTAGAATAGCTTCATACCACTAGTGAGTCATGGGCTCCCCAGTGGCACTAGTGGTAAAGAACCCGCCTGCCAATGCAGGAGACATAAGAGAAGTGGGTTCAATCCCTGGTTCGGGAAGATCTCCTGGTGAAGGGCATGGCAATCCACTCCAGTATTCTTGTCTGGAGAATCCCATGGACAGAGGAGCCTGGCAGGCTACAGTCCATAGGGCTGCAAAGAGTCGGACATGACTGAAGCAACTTTTCCTTGCATGCATTAGTGAGTCATATATATTTAATGGAATTTAATAAAAGTTGAGTTCATAAGAAATTGATAAGGCTATAATAGAAAACCTTCACTATACCATGGAGGCTTATGTGCTCGATGTTTGTTTTAACTAACTGAACATTGATGGGTTCACTGATATTAGCTATACTTGCTTAAAAATTTTGAGTTATGATTTGTGATATTTATGACTGTATATTAAATCATTAGTCCATAATTTTCTCATTCCATATAATTTTACTTTTGATAAAACTTATTTTTATTCTAAGAGTTTGTCTACTGAAGAAATTATCTGAGAATATGAAAATGAGAGAGGACATACCAGTCCAGGACTCAAGGTCTAATCCTGGTAATTCATATGATGTCAATAATCTTCATACTTTTCAAAATAACTTTTTAAAGATTTTTAAAAATCTTATGCTGCCAATTAAAATGCCATCCCTGGAGATGTTGTTTTTAATTTATGAGATGTCTAATAATGTTTTTAAAAATATTAAACATGTGCTTCATCAGAACCTATTTGTAATGAGATTAAAGCAATTAAGTAATTGCAAAAGCATGTCTGAACATGCTGAAAAACTCTTCTGAAAGAAATAATAATTTATTTTAATATTAATATATTAAAATATGAACATGTAGCTAATTTTTGTCAACTTCACTGTTTTTGCTTACTTGGCAACACAAACTTATCCAAACACATGCACTAACTACATGGGAATTTGGGAGATAATCTTTCCAGAGAAGGTGAATGTGCTTTATCCAAAATTAAGCTTGGTTCCACCATTCTAATCTGTTTTTCTCACTCCAAGTGCTCTCCTTTTTAGCCACTAAGAAAACAATATATAAAAGAAAATAAGTTATTGGTACAAATCCTCAGTGCTAGTATTTCAAGTCCTTTCCTCTGGGCTTATAACTGCCAATGCAATGAACCATTCATCCTTCTGCTTGTTAGTAATGAAGACATCCAGCTTTTAACCATTTGCCTGCAGTGAAGGGGAAAGGTGGAGAAGTATTACCATGTTGGAAACAGCAACATTGCTTACAGAGAGAAGCATAGTGAGAATCTACAAAGTACAAAAGTGGTTTTTTATTCTCTTTTGCTTTTTCTGATACCCTGAAATGGCCCTTGAGCCCACATCAGAGACCACCAAGTCCTATTAGCAACAGTCCAGTTCTTCAGTACTCCCACCTGAACCCATTCAAGTGCATAAAATATATTTTTTAATGATTCATGTTTAAGACATTAAGTTTATACTTCCAGGAATGACTAAAAGCATACTGAGAAGGTATATATTATGGTAATAAAATGTGAGATAAGAGCATTTTAATGTAAGCATCTTAATGTAGTACCCCTCAATAAACAAAATTTTCCAGGAACTTCTACAAAGAGAAAAATGGGTAATTCATTTTTATAGTTCATTGAGACTCTCTATAAATCCTAATGAAGAAATACCTAAGCTGATTGAACTCTAGAGAGTGATTATATGTCCCTGAAGAATAGTGTGGACATGGCTGCTTCAGGCAGTGGTCCCATCTGATGTTCATTCACCACCCCACCCCTTACCCTGAGTCCCACAGTGGGATCTGCGCCAATCCTGACAAAGGCAGGAGTCATCCGTGTGTCAATCTTAGCTTCTGGCGGGGTTTCATCAACTTACCCATTTGGATCTTGTGCCTGCTGACTGATATATTTATTTTGGTCTTTGCTTGTTTACTTCATAAAGGTAATATTACTTTAGAAAATACAAGGAAATTCCTGAAAGAAAAACTGTGACCATGTTACAACTAGAATAGTATTACTTTTACTATACCTCTTTATTTCAGCTCATTGTTGTTGTTGTTCAGTGACCCCGTGGACTGCAGCATGCCAGGCCTCCCTGTCCCTCACCACCTCCTGAAGTTTGCCCAAGTTCATATCCAGTGATATCATCCAGCCATCTCATCCTCTGACACCCTTTTCTACTTCTGCCTTCAGTCTTTCCCAGCATCAGAGACTTTTCTAATGAGATGGCTGTTTACATCAGATAACCAAAATACTGGAGTTTCAGCTTCAGCATCTGTCCTTCCAGTGAGTATTCAGTGTTGATTTCCCTTAGGACTGACTGGTTTGATCTTGCTGTCCAAGGGACTTTCAACTTATATTTGTACATAAATAATTCTTTAAATTGTATAGTAATTTAATTGTAGGTAAAGTAGAGTAAACTTCTGCATTTTATACCTTTGGACTCCATAAGATTTTTCTTCTACCTCACTCCCATTTGAGGGATTTTGTAGAACTGTGAGGGGAGTGAAATATTAATATATTTTAGAAGACCAAAGTGTATGATATATTACTCTAGCATTTTATGTACAAATATAAGTTAAAATATTTATGTACAAATGTAAGTTGAAAGTTGAACGGACTCATTGGAAAAGACCCTGATGCTGGAAAAGACTGAAGGCAGGAAGAGAAGGGGATGACAGAGAGTGAGATGGTTGGATGGCCTCACCGACTCGATGGACATGAGTTTGAGCAAGCTCCAGGAGTTGGTGATGGACCGGGAAGCCTGGCGTGCTGCAGTCCATGGGGTCACAAAGAGTCAGACACGACTGGATGACTGAACTGAACTGGTAAGTTGAAATAAAGAATAGAATTTTGAACAGTTTATATCTCATTCAGTCTATTTAACACTCTTAAGATATATGGTAGGCTTTATTTTCCAAAAAGCTCACAATTATCTCTATCTCATAGGAGAAGGAAATGGCAACACACTCCAGTGTTCTTGCCTGGAGAATCCCAGGGATGGGGGAGCCTGGTGGGCTGCCATCTATGGGGTCACACAGAGTTGGACACGACTGAAGCTACCTAGCAGCAGCAGCATAGGTTCCTTTACCATATGACCTTGACTTGGCCACATCAAGATGGAGAGTTTAGCCCTATCCTCTTGAAACTGAGCAGGCTTGTAACTACTTTGAGCAGGGTGAAAATTACACAGTACGTTTCTGAGACTAGTTCATAAAGGGTAAAACAGCTTCCTCTTTGTCTGCTGGAACATTATTTTGGAACCTTGGCTGCTGCGGCTTATCCTCAGGCCACCATATTGTGGGGACATCACAAGGAAATCTTGTCTTGGTGTTCTGATCAGCATGACTAGCCTTTGGATCATTCTAACCTAAGTGCCAGACATGGAGAAGAATGAACCTTAGGATGAGACCATCCTTTAGCTGTCAATTAATTCCCACTTTCAAGTCTTAGAAATGGCGCTCCCAGTCATGGCGGAGCACAAGCAAGCAGGCCTTGGTTTGCTGTGCTTGATTCTCACAACTTCAGAATCTTCTAGCCTGATAACAATGGCTGTCTTAAGTTGTTAATTTTTGGTTACTTGGTTATGCAGCAAGAGCAGCTGGAACAGGATATTTAAGCAACCTAATATTCTTCTAATGAATGTAATACAAATATAATACCGAAGTTATTAACAGAACAAAAATGTCTTTTGCATTGGCAAGAGCTAGGTCAGAAATAAATGATAAACTTACTCACTGGGTTGTAAGTTATTAAAACAAATTAGGAAAAGTGATTCTGAAATAATCAAACAAGACACATTTGAAGAACCAGATTTAAGTGGTCTCTCTGGATGGATTCAAAGAATATCTTATTAGTTAGAGGATAAATTAGGTTAACTCTAAAAATTCCTCCCAAACCTGTGCTGCTCTAACTGTTACAGGGAGTATATCAAGGATCTATGGTATTCACCAAGCTTTGTTTGGTGGATTAAGAAGTATAGGGAGATATTTAAAAGTGTCATTTATGCTGTTTCCTTGGGTGTCTCAGCATTGGGCCTGCAGGATAATATATAGAGGGGATTTCCTTAAGTATATATTCTTCTCCTCTAGACAGGAATTGAGCTACAACTCAGACATTTCAGTAAGTCAGGACGAACTATAAAACAAGTCTGTGGAGTTGCAAAGAGTCAGACACAACTTAACAACTGAAAAACAACAAATACAGAAAACATTCCACAAAGTTCACAAGGGAATTGGAAACTTGATTTGATTTTGAAACAAATAAAACTACTATATCTGATCCACAGCACAGAAGAAAATTGCTTTAGATGGTGTGTATGTATTCTTTTATTCAATATTTGCCCTTATTGTTACTTTCTTCTGATGTGACATTCCTAAAGTTGTTTTTTTATTAAGCCTTTACTTTATTTCTACTGTTGTATTATAAATCATGTTGTAAAAAATAATATCATCTGAATTGTTCACTTAGTATAATCATTGGGAAAGGAGTACAAGGTCAAAGCTTAAAGCCTATTTTTTAGTCTATCAATTTAAAAATTGTTCTATGATGCTTGCAAATGAATTCTGATTTCTTTTTAGGGTTCAAAAGCTAAACACAAATTGGAAATACACAGATTTCCCTCCACTCTGTAGACATTAATAACTATTTCTTTTGTTAGGTCCTAGAAGATTTGGGCTTCATGAGTATTCTATGAAATAAAAACCTAAAGTTCCTATAGTCCAACCCAAAATATTATGATTCTTCTTTCTCTGCTCTGATGAAAGATTATATCATCCAGACAATTCTAAAATACTCATTTCTACAAACTGAATCACAGGCACAGTAAAAATCTGCATAGCTCTTCAATCTTGAGTGTTTGCAACTTTAACTAAGAGTTTAGTGATTTTTAAATTACACAAAAGTGAAGAATTTGTATACATTATGTATTAGTGAGTACTAAACCAAAAAGATTGGGTTTGTTTCTTTATTAGTTGCAGTATTAAATGTAAAGAGAAATGGTTTTCATTAACCAAAATTATCTATGTTAAGAAATAAAATAGAAAAATGTTTCCATGTTATGAAGAAATAAAATAGAAATAAAAATATTTAATAATATGTATGCCAACAACATCTCAATAGCAGCAATTTTCTTTCTTACCATGTGCCAAGAACTTTCCTAATGATATACTCATTTCTTCCTCACAACAGCCCTATGGGATAAATTACTACCCATATTTCACATATTGAGGAAACTGAGCCAGAGAGAAGTTAACCTGCACAAAGTCACCCAATTAGTAAGTTGTGTGGCCTGATGTGATGTCAAGGAGTCAAGTTTCTGAGATTACATACCATGTGGCACTAACTCTGAAGAAAAATATCAACTGACGGATCTGGACAGTTAAAAAAAAAAAAAAACAGTTACTAAGGGACCATGCAGCATTGCTCAGTTGAAATTGGTATTTGTTGAGTGAATTAAACCTTAAGCACTAAGCCATTCATTGATGCAATGAATTAACTTCTCTCCTATTCATTTAGAATGATACTAATTAGGTATCATCTTTGGAATAAATTGAGAGAATAGTCCCTGCAATTACTTCTTGTGTTCTGGGACTCAGACAAAGAATCCTCATTGAGAAAGGTGGCAGGATCTTTTGAATTAGTCTATAATTCCAGTTCATCTTCTTGATTGATATATATCAAGCATCTTTTAGATACAAGTGACAAAAAACCCAAAGGAGATTATGCAAAGCAAGTAATTATTTGGTTCATATACCAGGCATGAATACAGTAATTGCTCACAGAATTAAATGAAGAAATACAACATCAAAGATTTGAAAGTCTGAAACGAGGAATTCAATTAAGGAAGGTAAGTCTCTCCCACCATTTCTCATTTGCAGTTGCATCCACTTCTCTTTAAATATGCTTCTACAATTTATTGTACTAAATGTCCATGACAATCTGTTGATCAGGATAGACATTTACAGTTTAATACAGAGTTTCAGAATGCTCACATTTTTGCAGAATATATTCATGCTTAATTTAATCTTTCTTTATATAATAAAACAACTATTTTTCCTTCTGGGGAAAAAAATCTAAGGAACAAAAAGCAGATGGAAGAAGTTGGGTATATTCTATTTGTCATAAAATCAGGTCACCTTCATGAGGCCAGTACTGCTCCAATTAATAATAATGCTTTTAATATGACTTCAGTACTTCCTTGCTGCCAGGTTCCAAAGAACATTACTTACACTGATAATTGCTTGCTAAAATTCACTGTAAAAGTATATATTTTCTGGACTTCTCTAGTGGTCCAATAGTTAAGAATCCATCTGCCAATGCAGGGGACACAGGCCTGATCCCTGGTCTGGGAGGATTCCACATACCACAGGGCAACTAAGCCTATGAGCCACAACTGCTGAGCCCGCACACCCTAGAGCCTGAGCTCTGCAACAAGAGAAGCCATCACATGAGAAACTCACACACTGCAACTAGAGAGGATCCCCCACCTGCAACTAGAGAACGCCCACGTGCAGATCTAGCGCAGCCAAAAATAAATAAATAGAATAATTTATAAAAAAAGAATATATTTTCCTACAAACCTATAAAAGTCTTTCACCTTAGCAAGTTTAATATGCAGAAGTTCATATTTGGGACTGTGGCAAACAGTAATTGGCTAAATGTTTTAGAACCTGAGAACCATTTGACATGAAATCATTCCCAAAGACCTAATCTGATTAGTACCTAAACAGATGTAATTGCATGGATTTGAAGCTGAATAAAAAGAAGAAAATCAATGTTTGTCAAACCATCTATTTACAATTCTAAGGAGGGTATGAGCAAAAACAGCAACAACAAAAATGAATCAGAATAAAGCAGAACAGATATAAGTTTATGCTGCTAAAACAGCACTGTGCCATTAGAAATTAGGAAGAATCCTGGACCTGAAAAATAAGTTGCTTTGTCTCATCCAGACCACACCTTAATAGTGTTTACACACAGCTCCAAAAATTGCCTATAATAAGTTTAGCATTAGTCCTCTGTGTTTGCTCCTTTTAATTCATATTAATGGAATCTAGGGAAGCAATTCAGCATTTTAAATTTTTGTAAACACATCATTCATAGAGGAACAGTTTAGGAAAATAATTAGGAATTACTTATGCTCATGAAAATAAAACACAATAGATTTTTCCAGATAACTAAGATTAAGAATCTAAAAAAATTTGGAGCATTCTTCTGGATTTTGTGATTTTTATGACAATGCAGTCTATTTAAAAACAATAATTTCTGTTCTGTTTGCATTCTTATATTATCTATTCAAGTTTGTATGTAAACAAAAGAAACCTTTTAAAAGGTCTGAGCTAATAATTAATATTCAGATTGGAAAGTGTTTCTTCAGATGTCTGTATTTATCTGGCAATGCTTCTATGGAGGTTTAAGCATTTCTAGAACAGAAGAATAGGGGGAGAGACTAGTATTTCTATAATAATCTCTGAAACAGAAGAACATTTTGGATGTATTACAGTGCTGCAACTTAAAAAAATACATAAAAGGCAATACATAAGAAAATATCAGAATGACTGGAGGCTGAACATTTTGTAGATATTCAACAAAAGAATACTTTTTTCTATTCTTATTTAGTATGGTGGAAAGTATACAAGATTTTCTTGTGTTGAAAGTATTAGAATTAGAATATGAGTTCTAATTAGAATTAGAATATGATTCCTGGTTGAAGCAAATATCCACATGAATTAGAATCACCCAAATTCTGAGGTCATTCATTTTCAAATAATTTAAGAATAATTGTATTCACCTACAATTAATTCTAGAATTCTTATGTGTCCACTTTATACTCAGGGGTAAAACATGCACTGATGGAAACAATGTCAATGCTACTATTTCTGCCTGAAGAAATTTCAGGGTACTTGAGTTGAGCTTAGAGAAATCTCATTAAAATTCTGACCTGCCTTGATCTTGATTAGCTTAAAACATTTTAAAAGATCATTATATATGATGGCATGTCTGATTAGAAAATCAAGAAGACAGGCATTTGTCAAATTGTCAAAAACTGAATTTCTCTGTAGATTTTCAGCTCCTTTACTGCTGTGAGGGCTTTGGTAAGCACAGCAGCTGTAAAGTGCGATGCATCTCACCCATCTAAATCTTAGCTATCTCTGAAAAATAACTTTGAAACTATCACAATAAGCTTCGAGATTCATATGGTCAAGTATTTATCTCTTGTTAAGAACTGAATTGTGACCTACCAGAATAGGCTGAAATTCTAATCTCCAGTACCTGTGAATGTGACCTTATTTTGAAAAAAAATCTTTGCTGATGACAGAGTTAATGTAAGTTCCTTACGGTGAACCTCATCCAACATGACTGTGTCCTGATAAACAGAGGAAATTTGGACCCAGATGGAGAATGTGAAGAAGAAAAGCAAAAACTGGAGCGATAGATCTATTAATAAAAGCCGAAGCCCAAGGCTGCCTGCAAACCACCATTGCCAATTTGTAGGAAATACAGTAAATCTCTTCCCCAGTGGCTCCTGCAATGCAGAGACACAAGAGATGTGGGTTCAATCTCTGGCTCAGGAAGATCTAGAGATGGGCATGGCAACCACTCCAGTATTCTTGCTGGGAAAATCCCATGGACAGAGGAGTCTGGTGGGCTATGGTCCATGGGGTTGCAAGGAGTCAGACACGACTAAAGCAACTGAGCACGTACAGTAAACATAAGAACAGGGTACAGCGCACCACAACCATGTGATCAAAAATAGAGAGACTATAGGAAACTCTAAAGGCTCAGTTTTTCAACAGATAAATAACAAGAAAAAGAACAGAGATGGAGGGAAAGCCTGCACATTGACTTAAAAGACATATCAAATCCCCAAATGGGCAAAACCAAACCACAATGTCCAGGGATAGAGATTTCTGTGAGAAAACTTTCAAGAAACAAATGGAACTACTTCTTATATAGATAGGCATTGTAATTACCTTGGGAGAATAAAAGGAGAGATATGGTTAAGGTGGGGCATGAATTCCTACTGAGGTGGCTGGTAGATGTATATTTCTTGACCTGCTGCTGCTGCTGCTAAGTCACTTCAGTCGTGTCCAACTCTGTGCAACCCCATAGATGGCAGCCCACCAGGCTCCCCTGTCCCTGGGATTCTCCAGGCAAAAACACTGGAATGGGTTGCCATTTCCTTCTCCAATGCATGAAAGTGAAAAGTGAAAGTGAAGTCGCTCAGTCGTGCCTGACTCTTAGCGACCACATGGACTGGAGCCTACCAGGCTCCTCCGTCCATGGGATTTTCCAAGTAAGAGTACTGGAGTGGGGTGCCATTATGGTAGTAATTATTAAAATTTATTTTAAAATAGGTGATACACCAAGGGAGGGAGTGGAAGGAGAGAGATGGACTGGGAATTTGGGGGATTGGTAGAATTAAACTATTACATTTAACTGGATAAACAACAAGGTCCTACTCAACAGCACAGAGAACTATAGCTAATCTCCTGGCATAAACTGTAATGGAAAAGAATATTTCAAAAAGAAGGTATATATGTATAAAACTGAGTCACTTTGCTGAACAACAGAGATTGGCACAACATTGTAAATCAACTATATATTTTAATTTAAAAAATAGGCAATACATTTTTGATGTGTGGTCTTCCAGATCTGTTTTATTTTACAGTAACAAATTTTTAAATTAAATTTAATTCATAATACTCTTTTACATTTTGGTAAATAACATAAAATTTATAGAAACGATGGGCTATTTCATGGTCCCGCCCAACTCTGAAGTTTAGAGCAGTGAAGTAACACATGAGAAGATACATGCAGGGTCATATAGATGCATAAGAATGGATATAGTCCTCATTTCCACTTCTCATTTCATTGCTTCCCCTCCTACCCTACACTCTTCCCATGATCCCCTTCCCTGCATGAGTAGGGAAGTCTTTTCTTCTGGCTAAAATGTGAAAACTAAAGTTTAGGAAGTAGCCACACACTGAGGCTGTCACCTGCCACT
Source organism: Bos mutus (assembly GCF_027580195.1). Lineage (NCBI taxonomy): Eukaryota > Metazoa > Chordata > Mammalia > Artiodactyla > Bovidae > Bos > Bos mutus. Next base: position 28,078,612 of record NC_091639.1, on the reverse strand, counting down.
GATCACAATGGTGTACTGGGAAACCTAAGGCATATTCTGAGAGTTCTAAAGTCCAGCTCCATTTCACAGACCAATAGAAAATCAACAGCTGTTTTAACTTATGTAATCCCTGAAGCAGGACCACGCTATTTGGGTACCATGGCAACGCTCCTGAGAAAGCTGTTTCCACAGGTCAGAAGGGGAAAGAAAACATTTAAAGTCATTATTAGGGAAAACACGAGCATGAAATCCAGGAATGTTAGCCAAAGGTAGATAGTTTCAGTTTAGCAGCAGTAAAACTTTTATTCGTTACTAAGGTTTTGGTAAAAAAGAATACCAACCCCCTACTTCAACTAATTATTTGAATTAGTACTTATATTTTCCATATTAACATACAGATGCTTAATTTGCATCCACCTTTTCTGAATACCTGCCGTGTAGATCAACTTTCCTATACCTACTCTGTTTGAATATCAAGGACAGAATATGATGCTGCTAGGCAAATAATAATAGAAAACAATAAACACAAGAATAGCAAAAAGAACAAAACCTGGGAAAGAAGGAGAGTCTGATTTCTAGTACCTCTCTAAGAATGGACACCAATGGAATATGGACATGGGATGCAACAGTCTTTTCTTGTTGGAGTCATTTCATCCTGGGGAGTCAGTAAACTCTACGAAAGAGTTTCACGGCCCACTCCCGGAAGAGTTCCTCTGGCTGCAGATGTTAGAGGCTCTAAGGACAAGTGGCCATATATTTGTGGATCACATACAGTCACCCCTGGGAATCTTCAGTGGATTAACTCTAGAACCCCTTACAGATACCAAAATCCAAGGATGTTCAATTCACTTTTATAAAGATGTAGTATTTGCATATAACCTACCCACATCCTCCTATATACTTTAAATCATCTCTAGATTACTCATAGTACCTAATACAATGCAAATGCTGTATAAACAGTTATAAATACAACATAAATACCATGTAAGTAGTTGCTTACAGCAGCACATTTAACTTTTGCTTTCTGGAATATTCTTCAAATATTTTCAATCCATATTTGGTTGAATCTGCAGATTTGGAACCCATGGATACAGAGGGTTGACTGAATTTAAGAGAAGCATAAGAGGTATAAACAGCAACTTTCTCCTTCTTAGAAGAAATATTCTGAAGAAACTAGAACATGAAACAGACCCAGAAGTGTGAGCATATAATTCAGTAACTACAATTGAAGGGTTATTTTCTCATTTAAAAAAAGTGGCAGGTTGATCTAGAATGGTTGTTCTTAATTTTGAGGGGATAGAGGATAACTAAGAATCTACTGGAAACTAGGGGTTTTTCTGCCCAGGAAATAATATGTCTTCACATATATACCATTTACATACGATTTGCCTGTAATTTCAGGGAATTCTGGAATTAGCCTAAGTTGTCTTCCTTCTCTGACAATTTTTTATTCTGCCATCTCATGATCAGTGATGGTATTTCCAGGTAATTCATGATAACAAGAGATATATTCACTAACAATACAGATTAAATAGGATTGAGAGCCACTCAATTTGCAATATTTAGCTAAAACAAAAGCAATTAGATCCTAAAAAATTGACCTGTATACTCTACTTCTCTTTCCCACCATGTTCAAAGATTCACCATTTCAATAGTAACCAGAAACAGCAGTACAAAGTATGTGGGAAACTTTGAAGAAAAGGAAACAAAACAGAATGTAATCTGAATACAATTACTGAATAGATTAATAACCATGTTTTCCTTGCAAAGTAATGAGATTTGATGTTTACTCATTTGGATAATCCAGCACTACAGACACAAACCCACAGGCAGTATGAAAGCAAATGTCACTGTTGAAGGTCAGAAAGAAAAATAGATTATATTACCCAAAGTCAAGTATCTATTTTTTTTAAATAAACAACAACAGCTGTTCTTGATGTTTTGGGAGATAAAATAAATATACAGGGAGATAGATCCCTTACTAACTCTGACAATAAAAGAATGTAAAAAGACATAAAAATGCAAATGTAAATCATCTGTCTAAGGGAAAGATAGCTTAATGTATAGACAAAATCCCAGTGTCAGTCGGTTATATTTTATAGAAGACATATATGGCAATAATCTAAATTAATGATTCTTGTTACAAAAATAACCTTAAAGGAGGATTGAGAAAGAAGATATGTTAGTGATTAAATGTAAATTATCACAAGTGAAACGAATCACCAGTCCAGGTTCGATGAATGATACAGGGTGCTCGGGGCTGGTGCACTGGGATGACCCAGAGGGATGGGATGGGGAGGGAGGCGGAAGGGGGGTTCAGGATGGAGAACACATGTACACCCATGGAGGATCCATGTCAATGTATGGCAAAACCACTATAATATTGTAAAGTAAATAAATAAATAGAACTAAAAAAAAGAAAAAAAACTCAAAAAAAAAAAAAAAGACTCAGGATGTAATACAAGAATCTCTGAAGAAAGGCAATGAATGAAAATGATGTTAAGCCCTTCATCACTCATTCTAAAAATTTTCTTGGTAATGAGTAAAGATCAGGAAACCTATTTATGAGCTCAAATTCTGCAAGCCAGGCAGAAGTACCTTTAAATGTATCTTTAAAAAACACAGAATAGATATGTAAACACTGATAACTTAACATTATCAATGAATATTTGCAGAACAAAGGGAGGGAGGGAAAATGAAAGAGAATTCAGTTTAGTAAAAGATTATTAAAAGCTACCTTGTTTTCAACCCTGCACTAAGCAGGGTATCAAAGTTTGTTCACCATGATCTCCATGCTTAGTGTAGCGTTGGGCTGTAGTGTGTCCCCAATAATTCAGTGAATGAATGTACAACTCAAAGAGCTGCAGAGGTGAAGACCTGTGTCCTGCTCTAAGGAGCTCACAGGCGTAGGAACAATTGACTCCAACACGTGGATGGTTTCATTTACACAGAGTCATTCCCATCATTGGCATCTTCTAATCCTGTGTGCTTATTTGGGAGAATCACAACCCTGAGCAGTTCAATCTTGGCTTTTTTGGTTTTACATAAATTATAATTTTTCTACTCAACTCTTACATTCACACATACAATCACTGGTGAAAATATTTATTGTTAAACAGTCTTGCTTTACAGACCTTATATAATAAATGCCATGTGATCCTAAGCAGCTGTCTACTCAGGTATCTGGAGACATTCCATATTCCAGGCAGAAGCAGCACCCATCTCAGTTACTTGAAATATTTTGAGCTATGACTAGTATTCTGAAAATGGTTTTTTTGCTGTACATTCAATAAATGTACAGAAATAGGGATACCCTGCTAGTCCCTTGTCCCCTGTCCAGAAGCAGGACCATCTATGTGATTCTGATACCTACCTTCCAACACTAAAAATCTCTGGCTTAGATAATGTCTAAAGTCCCCTTCCATGAAACCTGGGTTAAAAAGGCTAAAACTTAGTTCAACTTGCTTTTGATAATAACAAAGTTGCAAAGTTTCCCAACACGGCAGACTTCCTAAATTAATAAAATTTCATAGAGAGAAAAAAAATCTTTATGTTATATCCAAAACACCTGCAAGAACATTTAGGAAATGCTCTCTTCTAGGAAAAGTGAAAGTTGCTCAGTCGTGTCTGACTCTTTGTGACCCCATGTACTATACACTCTGTGGAATTCTCCAGGCCAGAAAACTGGAATGGGTAGCCTTTCCCTTCTCCAGGGGATCTTCCTGACCCAGGAATCGAACCAGGGTCTACTGCATTGAAGGTGGATTCTTATTCACAGCTGATCATGATTAGCTTTAGAGCCCACACGTGCGTCCATGCGTGCTAAGTCACTTCAGTGTGTCCAACTCCTTGCGACCCTATTGACTGCACCCTGAATGCTGTTGTGGGTTGCCTGCATCTCTTACATCTACCTACATTGGCAGGCAGGTTTTTTAACCACTAGCTCCACTAGGAAGCCCATAGCGGGATGCAAACATCTCTAAAGGAATCACTAGGAACAGATTAGAGTGAGAATAGAATTTAAAGCTCTAACTCCTTGTTCAGCGTTCACAAGCCTACCTGCATCAACCAGCAGAGCCTAGAAAGAGAGGAAAAATGGAGTTCTGGTCCTATGCCAAATACAAATCTTTCACACATAAAACCCAGAAAGAATTGTAAAACCTAATGCAAAGAGAAGTCTGTTTTCTGAGGAAAAAACTCTCTCTTCATTTCCAACAGAAACTAACGTGAATAGAATTCATTCTGCATGCTTGCTAAGTTGCTTCAGTCGTGTCCGATTCTTTGTGACCCCACAGACTGTAGCCCGCCAGGCTCTTTCGTCCGTGTAATTCTCCAGGCAAGGATACTGGAGGTGTGCCATTCCCTTCTCCAGGGGAATCTTCACAACCCAGGGATCAAACCTGAGTCTCCTGGATTGCAGGCAGATTCTTTACTCTCTGAGCTACCAAGGAAGCCCTAAAGACTCAGAAGTGAGATGAGAACCCATGTTTCCACCCGGTTTCAAACCGGGGACCTTTCATGTGTTAGGTGAATGTGATAACCACTACACTATCTTCAAACCTTTGGATAACCAATGCATCAGTTTACCTGACAGTCCCAGACTTGCATAAAATGGAGTGAGATTGAAACACAGGACAGATATTATTCTCTTGCTAGACAACTTAAGCATCAGAAAACACTGATGATGTTGCAGTGTGGTGGCAACCTGCAATTGTTTTATTTCTGTAGCAAACAGACACTTGACATGTCAGATCTATTATTGGAGATCCCTAAATAAAACAAATCGCAAAGTCCTGTAAGTACAGTCTGACAAGAAGGGAAGACAAAACACAGTTTTAAGCTTATGATGCTCTGCTTTGAAATATTCATTCCTGTATAAAAATTTGATTTCATCTACCACTTAGACAGAGTAAAGTTTCTAGGAATCAGGATGTTTTCCAACAATGTATAGTATTGGAGATCTTTCCTCTTTCCTTCCTCTGTTCTAATTTTCCTAGGTTTTCACATTTTACCCTCCCTCCATGTCATCTTTCCTTTCTTCTTTTCCATTTTTTTTCTGTCTTGTTCCAGAACAAACACAGAAAAAAATATGCACAAGATGACCAGATTGCTTAATTGAAATGGCTCATAAAGAGAAAGAAGGGAAATAGATTAGGGTCTGGCTCTGGGTAAGAAGAAGTAAATATACCCACTGAATGTAGCTATAAACCTGGAGAGAAGGTTTGGAGCAGCAGCATGAGGACTCCAGAAAGTGAATATGGCAGGTGGCTGGGGGAGGAGGGCAGAATTCTAAATAGCACTGGGCCAGTGGTGTGTTATATTTTTGTATTTGTTTTTTTCTTTACCCTCCAGTAACCTGAAGCTTCCACTCAACACATGCTAAAACCTAAAAGTAAGCACCAGTGTCCACAGAGAGCTCAACGAGCAGCAGTTTAGTTCTGGCTTTAGAGTGGGAACGGGTCCTTTAACATGTAGAAAGTGGAAAAATATCTCCTGGGTTTCTCTTATTTGCATTCTCTATTGCCCCAGCTCCCAAGCAAACTTTTGGCAGCAGCAAGAGTGACAGCAACAGCAGCAAGAACTCATAGGAACCCAGAACACTGAAAGAGGCAGATCTCTGATCACAGTCACTATGGTCCCAGGAGGATGAGGAAAAACCATCCTGCATTTCTCCTCTTTCCAACAAATGCTTACCCCGTCACCTCCACCCTCACCCAAGGAAAAGGCATTTGACATGGACAAGTTCTGAGTTAGTCAAACACAGCAGCCTTGCAAATGGGCTTCCAGGGACTCACAAGAGAGATCAAATAATAATTCTCTGAAATCAAGGCTTTGAACAAGTTGGAGTTGAGTTCTACCCCCCTGCAGTGCTTCCAGGCTGCTAGTTTTCACCATAGCTGTTGCCAATTAGTTTTTGAGGCTCCTATTAAAACTGAAAGCAAGAGATGGAACTTGAGGTACTGAAAGCATGACCGATGCTCACTGGTTTTATCCTGCTGCCATCATTTTTCTTGATTAAATACTCTCTAGATTGCTGCAAGACTTTAGTTAACTTCTAAAGTTCTGATAAAAATCGATTCTGATCATTTTTTGCAAGATTTATTTTGTTGCTTTTATGGAGGAACTTTTAGATGTCCTTACCCTTTCAGAGACATTACTTTGCCGACAAAAGTCCATCTAGTCAAGGCTATGGTTTATCCAGTAGTCAGGTATGGATATGAGAGTTGGACCTTAAAGAAGGCTGAACACCAAAACTGATGCTTTTAAACCATGGTGTTGGAGAAGACTCTTGAGAGTCCCTTGGACTGCAAGGAGATCCAAAGAGTCCATCCTAAAGGAAATCAACCCTGAATATTCATTGGAAGGACTGATGCTGAAGCTGAAACTCCAATACTTTGGCCATCTGATGCAAAGAGCTGACTCATTGGAAAATATCCTGATGATGGCAAAGATTGAAGGCAGGAGAAGAAGGGGATGACAGAGGATGAGATGGTTGGATGGCATCACTGACTCGATGGACATGGGTTTGAGCAAATTCTGGGAGTTGGTGATGGACAGGGAAGCCTGGCATACTGTAGTCCATGGGGTTGCAAAGAATCGGACATGACTAAGCAATTGAACAACAGCAACTCTTTCATAGTCACTTCAGTTCAGTTCAGTTCAGTCGCTCAGTCATGTCCGACTCTTTGCAACCCCATGAATCACAGCACGCCAGGCCTCCCTGTCCATCACCAACTCCTGGAGTCCACCCAAACTCATGTCCATCGAGTCGGTGATGCCATCTAGCCATCTCATCCTCTGCCATCCCCTTCTCCTCCTGCCCTCAATCTTTCCCAGCATCAGGGTCTTTTCCAATGAGTCAGCTCTTTGTATCAGGTGGCCAAAGTATTAGAGTTTCAGCCTCAGCATCAGTCCTTCCAATGAGTATTCAGGGTTGATTTCCTTTAGGGTGGACTGGTTGGATCTCCTTGCAGTCCAAGGGACTCTCAAGAGTCTTCTCCAACACCACAGTTCAAAGGCATCAATTATTTGGCGCTCAGCTTTCTTCACAGTCCAACTGTCACATCCATACATGACCACTGCAAAAACCATAGCCTTGACTAGACGGACCTTTGTTGGCAAACTGATGTCTCTGCTTTTGAATATGCTATCTAGGTTGGTCATAACTTTCCTTCCAAGGAGTAAGCGTCTTTTAATTTCATTACTGCAATCACCATCTGCAGTGATTTTTGGAACCCAGAAAAATAAAGTCAGACACTGTTTCCACTGTTTTCCTATCTATCTGCCATGAAGTGATGGGACCAGATGCCATGATCTTAGTTTTCTGAATGTTGAGCTTTAAGCCAACTTTCACTCTCCTCTTTCATTTTCATCAAGAGGCTCTTTAGTTCTTCACTTTCTGTCATAAGGGTTGTATCATCTGCATATCTGAAGTTATTGATATTTCTCCCAGCAATCTTGGTTCCATCTTGTGCTTCATCCAGCCCAGCATTTCTTATGATGTACTCTGCCTGTAAGTTAAATAAGCAGGGTGACAATATACAGCCTTGACGTACTCCTTTTCCTGTTTGGAACCAGTCTGTTGTTCCATGTCCAGTTCCAACTGTTGCTTCCTGACCTGCATATAGGTTTCTCAAGAGGCAGGTCAGGTAGTCTGGTATTCCCATTTCTTGAAGAATTTTCCACAGTTTGTTGTGATCCACACAGTCAAAGGCTTTGGCATAGTCAATAAAGCAGAAATAGATGTTTTTCTGGAACTCTCTTGCTTTTTCCATGATCCACCGGATGTTGGCAATTTGATTTCTGGTTCCTCTGCCTTTTCTAAAACCAGCTTGAACATCTGGAAGTTCACAGTTCACATATTGCTAATGCCTGGCATGGTGAATTTTAAGCATTACTTTACTAGCATGTGAGATGAGTGCAATTGTGCGGTATTTTGAGCATTCTTTGGCATTGCCTCTCTTTGGGATTGGAATGAAAACGGACCTTTTCCAGTCCTGTGGCCACTGCTGAGTTTTCCAAATTTGCTGGCATATTGAGTGCAGCACTTTCACCGCATCATCTTTCAGGATTTGAAAGAGCTCAACTGGAATTCCATCACCTCCACTAGCTTTGTTCGTAGTGATGCTTCCTAAGGCCCACTTGACTTCGCATTCCAGGATGTCTGGCTCTAGGTGAGTGATCACACCATCGTGATTACCTGGGTTGTGAAGATCTTTTTTGTACAGTTCTTCTGTGTATTCTTGCCACCTCTTTTAATATCTTCTACTTCTGTTAGGTCCATACCATTTCTGTCCTTTATTGAGCCCATCTTTGCATGAAATATTCCCTTGGTATCTCTAATTTTCTTGAAGAGATATCTAGTGTTTCCCATTCTATAGTTTTCCTCTATTTCTTTGCATTGATCGCTGGGGAAGGCTTTCTTATCTCTCCTTGCTATTCATAGTCACTAACATCACATATATAAAGATTTATATCTTCCACAGAATTTAATATTTTTGCTATAATTTAGGTCTTCTTTCTCCCACGCTACCTCCTCTTTTTCTTTCCTAACTTCCATTTCTTCAATTGAAATCTCTTCTACCAGCTTTAAAGTTACATATGATTTTGTGTTTCTTCCAGAGGATACCCCTAACTTACCAAAGATCCACAATAGGACTTTTTTCTGCTCTTTTTCTGAAGTTTTATTTTCTAATTTATTTATTTATCTATTTTGCCTTGTGGCTTACAGGATCTTAGTTCCCCAATCAGGGATTAAACCTGTGCCCTGGGCAATGAATGCATGGAGCCCTAACCACTGGACCTCCAGGAAGTTCCTTTCTGAAATTTTAAATGTTCATTTCTTTCTCACAAAGATGACAAATTAATACAACTGTATTAAACTTTTGTCAGGGGACTAGAGCGTGATTGGCCTGAGCTGCTTCCATGTTCTTCTTCTCACCTGGTGAAACCCGGTCACCATCACCTAATGAGTGCATTACCCTGTGGATCTCCATGAGTGCCAGCCTCTGCCAACCTCTCTGATGCTATTTCCCACAGCTCTCTTTTTATTTTTTTCACTCAAGGCATCGGATCACATTTACTTTCCAATTTGATGGCCAAATAATCTAGCTCTTTGCTCCTCCACAGCCTGTAGTCTATTCTCTCTGCTTGAATGTTTTTCTTCTTCCCACTTCTACCTTATCAACTGATTCTGTGGGCTGATTCAACACTGAAATCTGATAGTAGTCCTCAGATGGAAGACATTTCCCTGCTCATTACACTTAGAAAATAGTACCATTGAAACCATACAATGTTCCTGCAGATGAGACCCAATTCTCTGGTTTGCTTAGTTATATTCTATACCAAATAGCCTATTTCATGGTTACCTGACTTTGGGGATTATTGTCATCAGCTCCACATTTTAATTAAACTTTTTCTTTAATGAAAATCATCTTTTTCATTTGCTCTGTTACCAAGATCAATGTCCAGTCATAGACTACATCTGATGTATTAGCCTCCTGCAGTTGAAATAAGCATTTTAAGACCTTTCTCCTTAGAATTCTATGAAAAACTGAGGTATATATCTGTTAGGTTACTCCTCAGTTTTAAATCCCCTAGCTTCTTTTCCTCTATTTCTTTTCTAAAACTTGATTCTGGAACTAGAAAAACAAAATGCAACTACCTGATACATTTCTTCTCGTGGTGAGTTCACACAGTAATTAACCTGGACAGGAGATATATAGCGACATCTAGAGAATATAACTCTTTCTATCAGGGGAAATATAAATCCTTCATTATTTAAAATTGTCTCTCTATTTTCTTAGCAGCCTGAAAACATTAATTTTAAATGCTAATAGGAATTACTAGAATGCTCCTAGATAGAGAATAGATTCCAAATTTAGTCTTAGCAGTTGTAGGCAGTCATCAAACTGAACTACCTGGAGAGATCTAGGAAGAGGGCAGATGCTGGTCAATTACTATAACCTAATTGTAGCAGGGCACATGGTTTAGATAGGATAATAAAATTTTTATTAGACTGGAAAAGAACTATCGTATGGAGGATTTCGAGCAGCTTCTGCTTACGAGGGAAGAAACCAAAATTTGCATTTGGGGAAGACTCCCTGTTCTGAGAGAATCCTTATGGTAATGCAAGGAAGTATCCATTTATTATTGGGGGAATCTTCGTGTATAGTGAAGTGAAGTGAAGTGAAGTGAAAGTCGCTCAGTCGTGTCAAACTCTTTGCAACCTCATAGACTGTACAGTTCATGAAATTCTCCAGGTCGAAATACTGGAATTGGTAGCCTTTCCCTTCTCCAGGGGATCTTCCCAACCCAGGGATCGAACCCAGGTCTCCCACATTGCAGGTGGATTCTTGGAGAAACCCAAATATAGATGCTTCAGAATGAGATTAATAATATGAGCTGAAGAGCTCTGACAGAACTGTAATGCATGAGAGTTACAGATTTGTTTTTCCAAATCTGGATTGTAGCTTCTCGTGGCCTTAAAATGTTTTTCTTCTTCTTGGTAAGTTCTGTGATTCTTATTCAAGATGATTACTCACTAGCTATCAGAAATAAGGATAATGAAAAAAGAATGTAAAAAGGAATTTACTTTTTTTTGACCCTGAAGACTCTAATTGCATTGTAGTCATGGAAGGCTGAATAACCTAGATTTGTAAAATGTACCACAGTGATTATTCTGTCTAAGTCACTGGGAAATACCTCACAGAGGGGATCAGGTTTGAGTTTCTCTGAGAAAGGATAGATGTTTTTATTGTCGATCATGCTCAGACAAGTTTAATTATGAAACAGAAAATAAAGTGAACATTGGACTAAGGAAAAGAATAAGTCCCTTTATCCATCACTGGTTGGAGACAATTGAGCCTGTGCTCTCAGGTGTAGAGATGTTAGAAGCTCTCTTGATTGTGGGGTGTGCTGACCTTTGGCTGAAAGCAAATCAAGGGCAGTAAAAGAGATGAATTCCTAAAGGATTCCAAGATCAAGGTCCCTCTCAGCTTGACTCAACTTTAGACAGGCTTCTCCCAGATTCTAGGTCCTTCCTCTCCGTACTTGAGAGTATTTGCTTTAGAAAACATGTAACTGTATATTCTTTCTCTGTCTTTTTGAAATTTAAATATTTTAAAAGCCCAAGACTGTCTTTCTCAAAGACCTGGGAGCCATCCATTTGAATGGTAATCATCAAAGAAAATGTTGCCTCTTTCTTTCAGTTTGTGGGAGAGTAAGAGCTCAACTTCCACACAAGTCTTCCTGAAGTTTGTTTGTTTGTTTGTTTTACATTTCATTTATTTACTCATTTTTGGCTATAATGGGTCTTTGATGCTTTGCATGGGCTTTCTCTAGTTGCGTGAGCAGGGGCTGCCCTTCATTGCAGTGTATGGGCTTCTCATTGCAGAGTATGGGCTTCTCATTGCAGACCACAGGTGGCTTCTCTTGTTGCAGAGGACAGGCTTTAGGTACCTGGGCTTCAGTAGTTGTAGCTCGCAGGCCCTAGAGCCCATGGGCTTCAGTAGGTAGCAACACACAGCCTCAACAGTGGTGGATCTCAGACTCAGTAGCTGTGGTTGCACAGGTTTAGTTGACCCATATCATTTGGAATCTTCCCGGATTAGGGATCAAACCTGTGTCCCCTGGATTGGCAGGTAGATTCTTATCCCCTGTGCCACCAAGGAAGTCCTTTCCTCCAAGTCTTAAAACTACCTTCTGTCAAGAAGATAGGAGAAAGTTTGCTTTTCCTTTCAACAAGGCCACTAGGTAAACACAGATGGCCTATGACACACCCCTCCACCCCACCCCAGCTCTAAAAACCTGTCCTGCCCTGCCATCTGTTTCTGTGGACTTGAGCTCAGATTGAGTTCTGATCTCTCTCCCCTACAGCAACTGCTTTGATAAAGGCTTCCTTACCTATTGAGCTTTGTCCAGGGCAATTCTGCTTTGATCAGATTGATCCTTTCGAATGTTAGGATCATACTACGTAGCAGCGTGTGCAATTCACTAGTAATGTTTAGTAGACAGTGGATCTTATTTTACAGCAAAAGAATGGTGATGTGGCCACGTGCATTTAATCTGTGTTTGTATCCAGGGTACTGCTGACACTAGCAGACTCAGAGCCATCATGTGCTTGGTTTTGTTAAAATATTTAGGAATTTTTTATAAGAGGAACTTTGGGCACTGTCAAACACATTCTTTCTATAGTTTTTCAAATAACTGCTTACTTAGCAAATATGAAATCATCATCCTCTCTCAATATGTGTGGCCCTTGTATGAAAGTTTTTAGGCTGATGAAAATATTGGGTATCTTGATAATATTGTCACATAGATGTTTATGTTCCTCAAACTCACTGAACTATACAATTAAAATAGGTGAATTTTATTGTATTAAATTGTACTTTTTAAAATTGTATTAAATTTGTACTTAGAAAGAAATCAAAATCCACTCCAGTATTCTTGCCTGGAGAATCCCATGGACAGAGGATCCTGGTGGGCTATAGTCCACAGGGTCACAAAGAGTCAGACACGACTGAGCGACTTCACCTTCACTCACTGAAGTATACAAATTTTAATAAAGTAGAAAATATATATATTTTTTAACTAACAAAAATCTATAAAAAAACAACAAAAGAAAACGTTTTGGCCTTTGTTGCATTTCTTTGGCTTCTCTTTCCTCATCTATTTCATTGAAGCAATCAGAACAAAATCAGTTGTCACTTTTTTCTGAAACTACTTTAGCAAGTAAGAAGTTAATTTATAAGAACTAATTTCCAATTTTTTAATCTATTATAGTTCTGTGAAATATAAATTGCTGTCAGAGAAGATTCTACTTAATTAATTTGAAAATATGCAGTTCTCATTTTTATTTTGTTCTTTGGTAATATTATGCTGTTTCTAATATTCAGCAGCTTCTTTAGAAAAACTATGGTAGGTCTTCATCAATTTTTCAGTGTCTTCTAGTTTCATAGTTGGTAAATAACACAAATATTTGGAAAAGTAAGGATAAAAAAGTGCTTACTCAGTGCCTGAAGCACCTTTCCTTCAAAATTAATATATATTATTCCCATTTTTCAAGGATGTTCTTCCAGTGTCCCAGTTTTAGCAAACAACTTTGTCATTATTTTTCATCTTCTTTCTTTGTAACCTTTCATTTTGTAACTGAGAGAAGCATATTATTAAAGAAGTCCCTGTTTAAGAGCCTTAGTTGAATTTATGTATTTTGCTAATTTACCTGACATATGTCTAGGTGAATCATGACTAAAATTCTCTTATTTATGACCTTTACTTTTGAATATGGAAGTAGTTAAAAGCACGATCTATTCAATTTTTAATTCCACAGACTACTGTTATATGTCTATTTTAGAGACATATCCTCTGAGTTTCAAAAAATTAAAATACAAAAATTGTAATTATTTGGAGGTTGAATCAAACTGTATCATTAAAAATATTTGTATTTTAATAAAGAGCAAAAGAGGGCTGTATTTGTTATTTTGTTTGCAAATATATTATAGTAGAAGATAACCGCACAGCAATTTGTTTTGGACAAAATATCTCACAATAGGATTTCAGGTGTGGAGTCTGAGGATTTAAGTCTCCTATACTAATATATGCATAACAAAACACATGTATTTGAGACCATAGCATAAGGTGCTAAATAAGATAATACAAGGTTCACAAAGGTAACCAGGATATTACAGGGAATACATAGCATGAAAAATTTGACAAAATTTAAGAGAAGAAAAGACACAGGAAGAATAGACATGGCAAAGAGACACCCGTGTTCTGTGTGGGCACAAATGGTAGATGAAAAGAGATGAATGTGAGTTACAGGGAGGCAGATGGCAGCTCAAAAGAAGAGGAAAATTTTAACAGAGTTTTCCAAGGAGGGAAATGGCCGCCTCAGATGCTGGTACATTTTCATAAACTTCCTAATGCTAAAGGTATTCAAGTAAAATTTGTATTACTACTTATTGATGTTTTACAGAAGATTCAGACATTGAATTCTGTATAAAATACTGTTAAATGGACTCCCAGCATTCTAACAACCTCTCAGGCAGGGTAGCCAAGCTCATTAGTCCAAGTGCTTTGAGACTGTTTCCTACTGACCTGGAGACCATGATGAGAAGGACCTAAAGGCTCTGTGCTTCATCCAGGAAAGATGAAATGGACTCAGACATCTCAAATGGCAGCGGATTTACAAGTCTCTGCTCTGAGCTGCATAATTCTGTGTCTCTTGTGAAATCCCTCATCCTTTTTCTAATCAAGGCGTATCCTGCAAATGAACGGGTGCAGTAAACATAGCTTAGCAATGCTGAGATTCTATTATTTTTTTAATGTAACAGAAGTAGATGTCAACTCTCATATCAGCTGCTAACTGAACTTAGTTTGTCTAGAGATGACTATTGGTCATCTATAAGCCCTATAGATTTGAGTGTCAAGTTCACCCAAATAAGATAAAACGGCTTCTGCTCTTTTCCTCAATCATCTCTCTCCACTCCACTTTCTTCCTTTCTTTCCACCATCCCATTAGTCTTTTTTTCTCCAAAACAAGTTCACTCTTCAAACCAAAATGAAGAAAATAAGAACATTATCTCATCTTCCACAGCATTCCATCTGCAGCTCATTTTCTTCTTCTTTCCTATGGATGGTGTCTTCACATTTCCTTTTCATATAGTGGATCTAATTTCCTTCCTACTTTCCTTCTCTGAACACTTAATGCTTTTCAGGCACTTAAGAACACAAGGTGAGATAAAGAACAGCTTCCTTTCTCAAGGGGGTCACAGTATACCTTCCTTTCTCAAGGGGGTCACAGTATACCTTCCTTTCTCTATGCCCTTATGTGAGGGAACACTTTTAAAAGACTAGAGTGGGAAGAAATAAGCCCACAGGCAGCAAGGTGTGGGCTGACTTTTTAGTGCAAAAAGCGGTGAGACCCAGGGATGCCCTATAAAATAATCATTCTTCTTCAGGATATTCATCATTTTGTATTTCTTCAGAAAAGTAAGTGCCATGTTTAAAATGCATTTTGTGCCTAATTAAGTAAACCAACTTGGGATTATAACAGATAGTTCACTTCCTGCCCTGTTCTTAACTTTTGGAAGAGAAGCACAGAGCTCTTCAAGATGACTTACTTTCCTTAAAATCACTACTCAAGGAAATTGAACTATTTCTACCCAGTGCTAAAGAAATAATTAAGTTGCTAGATGCAGCCTTGAGCAAAAGGACAAGTGTTAAACTGCCCTGGTTCTCTGGCTATTTTCAGCGCCACAGAGAAGAGCAGGATAAATAAAAGAAAAAAAAATCAGTAGGTGGTTAAAACTCATCAAGGAGAAACCTCCACTCTCACTAACTTTAATCTCTGTCTTTTTTTTTAAGTGGCAAAACACTTTGCCACTTAAAAAAACACATTCAATACTCACCAAGCTCCAATGTACTTCCTCTCCAATATTTCATGTCTTCATTACCTTTCCTTTGCTCCTATTAATATACTATCTACATCTTTTATCTTCATCATCTCATTCTTTTATGTAACCTTTTGTAATAACCAACCAAGCTCTAGACCTAAAAGTGTTGAAATATTTCATTCTGAACACCAAACCTTTCATGACCAGTTGGCATATGAAGTTACATGTCAAAATCCCTTACAATATTTACATACTACAAGCTCAATACAGCTAATGAATATTGATTATTTTAATAACTATCGCCCATTGTGCTAGGCCAAGGCAATGCAACAGTGAGCAAAAATAGACACAATAGACTTGCAAGCAATATAAGGAACACATATTAATCAAATAAATGCAAAAATAAAAATTAATTAAGAGAAAGTACTATGGGAGTTTCTAATGGGGAAATTGGACCTAGGCAATTTTTTTCTTGCCTAGGTCCAATTCTTGAAGGGATGATGCTTGATCTAAGAGCTCAAGGGCATATGAGTTATTCAAGGGCAGGAGAGAAGGAAGGAATTTCCTGGCAGGAGGAGCCATCAGACATCAATGCCTAAAGTCCCCAGCCCTCCCAGAGCTCTGGAGCAGAAACTGCTTGTTAGAGAAGTTTTTCAGGGGAAGAAATGATGAAGCTGTTACCATCTCCTTGCTTATCATTAGCAAGGAGCTGTCCCCCACCTCTCCCAAAAAGTGTGATCATGGTCCAAACGCTGAAGGAGACCTTAAAATTGTGAGCTGCTGGAGGCTCTCATATAACTATGTTCCTGGTAGGTGGACAGGGAGTCCTTTCCTCAAGACGGATTTGAACAGTGCTTCTCCATGTTGTTAAAAAAAAAAATCAACTGTGTAAATTTTAAAGATCTTATTAGCTTCATTCAATGATTTGCGAATTGAGCAGCATCCAACCTAGCAGATATTGTTATTGAACCAGATCCATTTGCCCAATACATAGCAAGGCAAGTGCTGAGACACAGAGGTTTACAGCCAAGAAAGAGTTTATTCACAAGGCAGCCAAGTGAGGATATAGGAGGAGTCTCAGAACTCTGTCTTCCTTGATGTGATGACTCTCAGATGCTTCAGATAGACATTCCTACTTGTAAAACTTGCAATGGAAACAAAGCAGGGCTCTTCAGGGCCTTCCTGGGGAAAAGCCTCTATGTCCCTTGTTTATAGAAAAGCTTTTGCTTCCTAGGCCTTCCTCTAGTTCCAAATAATGAGGTTAATCAGAGAAGCAAGAAAATACAGAAAAAAAAAAAAAAGAAAGCAGTCAAGCAAGACAAAATAATAATAGCTTAGCCATAAAACAAACTCAAGAACCTTTAGTTCCTTTTCAAGGGCTATAGATAATATCCTGAGTCATATCTTTGAGTGGTTTTACAGATACTAAAAACCCCTACCAGGTGGAGAAGTTAACTGCCTGCGACCACCAGCATAAAGACGCCAGACCAGTTGGAACCAGAAGGTTGATGATTGAAATTCCCAAAACATCATCCAGTTACCTCACCATCAACCACTCAGAAAACTATGCATAAGCTGATCATGCACCATGTCTAACTCTCTTTCTCTGTCTTTAAAAATCCCTTCCTGAAAGCCATTGAGGAATTCGGGTCTTTTGACCATGAAAGGCCCATTCTCCCTCCGTGGTGCCCTGCAGTGAATGCAGCACTTTCCTTTACCACAATCTGGATCAGTAGATTGGCATTGCTGAACATCTGGTAATGAACCCAAAGCTGGGTCAGTAGTACAGCAGGATCTTTTTAAAAAGATGTGCACACATCTCAAAGATGCAGAGAAACAATTTACACGTTTACCAAAAGACAAAAAAATGTTCTGAGAAAAAGGAAGAAGGAACATCTCTTCCTTTATACATACTAGGAATTAAGTCTCTTCCTTTTTTTCATATAAATTTATTTATTTTAATTGGAGGCTAATTACTTTACAAGTCTCTTACTTTTAATAATTATATATCCTGACATTTGATTGGAGGGAATGAAGGAGACAAGGATTTCAAGGGAAAGCACAGGCCAGAGAATCCCGTTGACATAACCAGTGAACTATTGCTATGAAGGGGAGGTCAATGCAGCATTCAGTGACCCAGCCTGGATACTACAAACTTGATGAATGAAAAACAATAATCATTTTCTTTTGAAATCACAAAAATAAATAATTCTGCTACTCTAAAGGCACAAAATAAATTTATATGAGGAATCAATCAAATTTAGTGTGTGCATTTATAAAAGTCAAGTCTACAAACAGAAATAAATTTTGTAATTATTGTCATCATCTTTCTTCATCTTATCTGAGTGTATGTTGCTGAAAACAGAAGTTGGCATGTGAGACTCCATGTTATTGACATGTTTAAAAGAAATCAACTAGTTCAGTTTGCAATGTTTAAATTCTTAGGAGATTTGACTTTATAAAATATTAGTGCTTATTAATTATATGATCAGTATTCAATATTTAGAGGAATAAGTTAGACATTTTAAAGTTAAATGCATTGACTATCAAAGTGAATGCAAAAATTCAAAAGTCCTTTGGATATTTAAGATTTCAGCAATACAGTTAAGCCAAAACTGGCAAATCCCACCTGCTGAGGGTGTCAATTCTAAGACCTCAGTGCCTTCTTTGGGGACTGAAAGAAGTTACTTGGATTTTCCAAGTACTAGCAGTATCAGAGCCACCTAGCATAGCACCTGGCACAAAGCAACTGCTCAGTTAAAGTTGGCAGAATGGCTTGTTTTACTTCAGGTGTATTACGTAGCTGAGCTCCTATTCTGAAACAGAATAGGAATACAGTAACTGGGAAAGGTCCCATCACTAAGAATGGACACGTCACGACTAGACCACATTTGTGGTCTCCTATGTGTTGGTGGGCTTCCCTGGTGGCTCAAAGGATAAAGTGTCTGCCTGCAATGCAGGAGACCTGGGTTCGATCCCTAGGTCAGGAAGATCCCCTGGAGAAGGGAATGGCAATCCCCTCCAGTACTCTTGCCTGGAAAATCCCATGGACAGAGAAGCCTGGTAGACTACAGTCCATGGGATCTCAAAGAGTCGGACACAACTGAGCAACTTCACTCCTTTCTATGTGTTGGTGAGAGCAACAGTTGCTTCTGTGAAAAAAAAAATGTAAAAGAAGAAACACTTAGTTTGACTCTTTCTCTTCAGGTCCCAGGAACTTTGGGATCTGGAGTCCCCCACCAGGGTGGAGAGGTGCGACCCAGCCCAGTGAGCCCCTAGCTCTGATTCTCTACTCTCATCCTCCAGGTGTAGACATGGCGAAGTCCAAGAACCACACACACACAACCAGTCCTGAAAATGACACAGAAACAGCATCAAAATATCCCAGTCGGGATTTCCCTTGCAGTCCAGTGGCTGAGGCTCCACACTCCCAGGGAAGGGGACAGGGCTCGATCCCGCATGCCACAACTAAAGATCCCACATGACACAACAAAGGCTAAACAGCCTGCTTGCCACAACTAAGACCTGGCACAGCCAAATAAATAAATAAAAATTTTTAAAGTTATGACCCTGATTGCGATGAAACGAGACTCTTAAGGGGATGGACTATAAGTTCTCAAGGAACGTGCTTTACCGAGAAGCACAAGAAGGGCCTGAAGAAGACACAGGCCAATAACGCCAAGGCCATGAATGCACGTGTTGAGGCTGCCAAGGCTCTCGTAAAGCCTAAGGAGCTCAAGCCCAAGATCCCAAAGGGTGGCAGCTAAGTACTTGCCTACACTGCTCACCCTAAGCACAGAAAACCTGCTCATGCCTGCATCACCAAGTGTCTCAGGCTCTGCTAGCCAAAATCCCAGGCCAAGACTGAAACCAAGGCCAAGGTCACAACTGCAGGTGCAGCTGCAACTCCAACTCCAGCTCAGGCTCAGGCTCTCAAAGGTGCCCAGGCACCCACAAACCCTCCAGAGTACAGGCCCTCATCTGCCAATGTGAGGACAGAAGGACTGGTGTGACCCTTGGGCTGCTATCTGCAGGGGACTGGTGTCCTCCTGTGCTATGTGACAAATAAACCTGAGGCAGGATCTGTCAGTCAAAAAGAAAAAAAAAAAGTTGATTCTGATATTGTCCAACTGAACTGCAATTCTGTGTATTGTCAACCTGATATGAGACAATTTACCTTCAGCAGGGACCACCTATGCTGGTAATTGGGCTTCCCTGGTGGCTCAGACAATAAAGAATCTTCCTGCAATGCAGGAGACCTCAGTTCGATTCCTGGGTCAGAAAGATCCTCTGGAGAAGGGAATGGCAACCCACTCCAGTATTCTTGCCTGGAGAATACCATGGACAGAGGAGCCTGGCCAGCTACAGTCTATGTGGTCTCAGAGTTGGACACAACTGAACGACTAATACACACACACAAGCCCGTTATATAGTTGTGCATGCTGCTGCTGCTGCTAAGTCACTTCAGTCGTGTCCGACTCTGTGTGACCCCATAGACAGCAGCCCACCAGGCTCCCCCGTCCCTGGGATTCTCCAGGCAAGAACACTGGAGTGGGTTGCCATTTCCTTCTCCAATGCATGAAAGTGAAAAGTGAAAGTGAAGTCGCTCAGTCGTGTCCGACTCTTCGAGACCCCATGGACTGCAGCCCACCAGGCTCCTCCATCCATGGGATTTTCCAGGCGAGAGGACTGGAGTGGGTGCCATCGCCTTCTCCATAGTTGTGCATAAGCGTGGGCAATTCCAAGAAATGGACGCTAAACAAACTGCAGACACAGAGCATGGATCCTGTGCTCAATTAGGCTGGAGATAAGAATAAAAGCATCCAGAGAAAAGGCGTAAAAAAGGGAGTTTAAACCTGAGTCAAGTCAAGTAAGCAGCATAAGACTGTATCTTTATAACTTTGACTATCAACAGTTTGCTTCTTGATGCCCTCACGCTGGTCTAAAATTTAGATATGACCTGGAAAAGATCCCTAATGCCTCACGGAGGAGACAAAAATAAAACTACTGTGAATTTGTACACATCTTAAATCTTAAATTGAAAGCGTTACCTGTTTTACACTTGAAGTTGTTCTAGGGGCAGAATCCTAAAAGCAAAGTGTTCTGAAGCCTTCAAACTCTTTGCCCTCTAAATTTGTATTCCCTGGCAAGGGCCAGCAAAAATTTACACGAAACAAATCCAGTGTAACCAGGAGGAGAAGCTTTCTGTCTCCTGGCAGCCCTAAGAGTGTCAGGAGATAATTTCCAGCTTATTTACCTTGCATTATGAGACAGTTACAGATGTATTACAGCTATCCTCAATCACTTAGTTACGAGCATATTAACCTTCCTAGAGGCTGGAGTAATAGCTCACTATTTGAGAAAGAGACGAGACGTGTTAGTGATTAAGTGACTTAATAAACAATCTGTCACTTTTCAAGTTTCATAAACCTGAGCACATTTATGAAGGACAAGGAGGTAGGCTCCTTTGTGTGTTTGATATAAAGCTTATGAGAGGTGAGGGAAGGATAATTTCAGGATCTCCTAGATTCCCTTTCTCATGTGAATGCATTCTCTGACAAAGCAGATAAAAATGAAATCTGTTTAGAAAATAGTTTCCATATTTGTTATTGAGCAAATAAGGGAAATAAGAAATTCTATACATGCTTATATTCATATCACACACACATACCACTGGTGTTACGGGTGAGGCAATAATCATTTTTAGCTAAGAAGAATCTGCCTGCTCTAGACTGCTCAATTCCAGCTCTGCCGTTTTATTTGCTGCCTGTGTGACCCTAGGCAGGACATATATAAGTCCTGTAATTCTGTCTCCTTCTCCATATAATGAGGGTAACTTTCCCCTTATGGTTTTAGAAAGATTAAAAGGATTTTTAAAAAAACTCAGAACATTGTCTGGCAGATAAGAAAGCATGCAATAAGTGGTGACAATTTTTATTTATCAAAAGTAGCCCTCAAATTAACTTTGTTAGGCAAGTCAGACTTTAAGTAAATTTACCATTAATTCACGTCTATGGGAGAGTAGAGGGTATTTATTTGCAATGGCCTTGATGCTACGTTGCTATCTCTCTTCAGCGAGATGAATTGGGGATGGATCTGCTTTTTTTAATAACAAATTAGCATGGGATCTCCAGAATGTTATCTACATTCTTGCCCCATAAGATCCTAATGGCGTGAAGTCAGGAGAAAACATAATTTTCCACTTTTTCATACTCTAGGTAAACCAGAGTTCCTTGCAGATCTCATAACTTGCCTGTAACATCTTTAACAGTAGAAGAGAGGGGGAAAATCTTACTTCATGAGTGGGATGTCACTGTTTCTTTCTTCCACAACTGAACTCTACTAGTTAAAACAGAATAGCTGGAAGAATGAGTCCTTAAATTACACACCACTGTGTGATTGAAGGACATTTTCCAATAAGCAGCAACAGCCAGGATAGTAATTTTAAATCTGGCTTTAGCGAACATATCACAAAATCTCAATAGTCTAAACTAAGCTGATTGTTCATCTGAATAAGAAAAAATACAATAGCATTAATCATACACATTATTTCCTGAGAAATTTGCAACTGAGTTCCGGAAGCTCTGCTGGATTTCCTTATATGGCTCTGATTTTTCTCCCAGTGTGTGGTCAGGGCATTGCTTGAGGCACAAAATTCCTCACTATGTTCATTGCAGAGCCTGTGACACGCATGTCAATGAAGAAAAAGGGATCCAAATAACATTGCAAAGTGTCATGTGCACAAAATCTTGAGAGTGTGATTGTAAGAGAAGCTACTCAACTTCAAATCGTCATTTTTTTGCATTCACTACATTTGACAGACTTCCTGATAAATCTCTTTTACACATCTCTATGGATCGCTTAGTTGTTATTTTTAAAGATCCAGCTTATTTTATGAGACACAAATCTCAGATTCCCTTGGTGCCAGCAGTCTCCTGGATACTGGCTCACTTGCACAGCTGCCGTACTAAATGGAGTTTTGGGGTCCTTCAGTCCCCTGCCTGAGGCCAACCAGTCACTTGTCCTGAGAATGCCAAGCTCTGAACCCTTGATTGTGCACAGCCAGGCCAATCTGCTGCCTGGTCAGAGTTTCTGCCTCCTTCTTCATCTAAATTTAGATGAAGCATCATATCATAGGAAAAAACAGTAAGAGCCAAATGATGCCTCCCAGAATATGAAGTAGTTGACTCTCACAAAGAGTAAACTCTTACTTATGGGAAGCAAAAATTAGAGCATGTGTGCTCGGTCACATCCAGCTCTTTGCGACAATAGCCGACCAGGCTCCTCTGTCCATGGGATCCTTCAGGCAAGAAAACTGGTGTCAGCTGCCGTGCCTTCCTCGAGAGGATCTTCCCAACCCAGGGGTCGAACTTGTACTTCCTGCATTTCAGGCAGACTCTTTACAGCTGAGACACTGGGGAAGCTCAAAAATGAGAGAGCTACGTAAATAAGTTCCTGCTCCTTCCTCCTTCCTCCTTCCTTTCGGTGCCCAGAGTCACAATCTGTTACTCATTGTCACCCTTCAGAGCTGGTCTGTGGCCAGCAATGTCCTTGCTAAGCTGGTACGCCTAGATGCAGCGTGCCAAGAAGCAGTCCCCAGCCTGGCCATGCACTCCTGCTGCTTCACCCCTACCATTACCTCACTTCGCTCTCCTCACCCATGCTGGGCTGGGCTGGGTTTCACCTTCGAAACTGCTGTGTTATCACTTTTATCTTTGCCCCAGGCTCTCCTTTCTAGAGAAACTGGGCAATGACAGTTCCATTTTTCTTGTATTTTGAGATACTGAGACATCTTATCACTTTATATTTTTTGTCTTCCTGAATAGAATTGTGACTTTGAGGGATTAAGAACACTAGTACAATAAATTAAAGTGAGCTAAAATATTGCTATGAGCAATAAGAACAAATACCAAGGGCTGGGGAAAAAAAAAAACATAAATGTCTACTTTCACCTTGTTGGGAGATCAAGATAATTCAGAGCAAGAGCAATATATGTATTTATAAATGTCCTTAGGAAGAAAGAAAAATAAAATTTGTTTAACAAGACTCACACCTTTGACTTTTCAAGAAACATGGGAAGAGGCCAGCACCTGGAGGTCAGAGGAAGGATGGTAATGGAAGCACAGATGATCACCTGTAGCACACAAAATACACTCGGCAAAGGCAGGAATAAAATGCTATTCTGCTGCTGCTGCTGCTAAGTCGCTTCAGTCGTGTCCAACTCTATGCGACACCATAGACGACAGCCCATCAGGCTCCCCTGTCCCTGGGATTCTCCAGGCAAGAACACTGGAGTGGGTTGCCATTTCCTTCTCCAATGCATGAAAGTGAAAAGTGAAAGTGAAGTCGCTCAGTCGTGTCTGACTCTTTGCGACCCCATGGACTACAGCTTACCAGGCTCCTCCATCCACGGGAATCTCCAGGCAAAATTACTGGAGTGGGGTGCCATTGTCTTCTCCGAAAATGCTATTCTAGACAACAGTAAATAATTATGTACAAAAGACAATAAATAAAATTTTCTGACTCTACAGCAAGATAAGAGACTGGGTCGTAAACCTGCTGAAGTCGTTAGCTTGTTTGTTTTCGTTCGCCTCTGGTTTATTTCTTGAGAAAGGAATGTAATCTAGTTTGCAACCCTCCACCTCCTCCAAGTCCACTCCTTGAAAAAATCATGAGATTCACTGCATGGTCTTTTAGTTCCCACCATTCGGCCCAACAGAGAGAACCAATAAGATGGTAGCCCAACAAATACCTTTTAAATTTTCTCAAACGCAGGACTTTTTATTCCAGGTGATTCTCTATTTTGATCTTTCTGATTAAATGTTAGTCACTCAGTCATGCACGACTCTTTGCAACCCTATGGACTGTAGCCCACCAGGCTCCTCTCTCCATGGGGTTAGGAAGCCATTCCCTTCTCCAGAGGATCTTGCTGACCCAGGGATCAAACCTGGGTATCCCACATTGCAGGCAGATTAGTATTTACAACATTCTTCAGCCATAACAGTATCATACCTGATATTATAGGATACACTACAAACACATCCATACATTTTCCTCAGAATTTTTATAATGTGAACAAAGGTAAATTTAACAATTTTTTCCAGTCTTTCACCCTGGATTACATAATTTTAAAGTGTTTAAGAATATATACTATTAGAGAGAAGGTGTATAAATACAAGATTTAAAATGAAATAACTAAATATAGCTCTTTGCCTCATTTGTGCCCTAGCACCGCCCGGACATCGTGCTGGCCACCGACACCATGAAGATCTGGACTTCGGAGCACGTCTTTGACCATCCATGGGAAACCGTTACAACAGCTGCAATGCAGAAATACCCAAATCCTATGAATCCGAGTGTGGTTGGAGTTGATGTACTGGACAGACACATAGATCCCTCTGGAAAGTTGCATAGCCAGACTTCTCAGCACAGAGTGGGGACTGCCTTCCACTGTGAAGTCTATTATTGATGTGGCAAGAACCAAAACATATGTGCAAGAACATTCTGTAGTGGATCCCATAGAGAAAACAATGGAACTTAAACCTACAAATATTTCATTTACAAATATGGTTTCAGTAGATGAGAGACTTATATACAAACCACATCCTCAAGACCCAGAAAAAACTATTTTGACTCAAGAAGCCATAATTACTGTGAAAGGAGTCAGTCTCGGCAGTTACCTTGAAGGGCTGATGGCAAGTACGATATCATCAAATGCTAATAAAGGCCGAGAAGCAATGGAGTGGGTAATACATAAATTAAATGCAGAAATTGAGGGACTGACAGCTTCAGCAAGAGGAAGCATAGGACACCAATGGCGGCAACAGCATTTGTGGAGAAATGATAATGGAGGTTGATAGATGGCACCCAGTTCCCCAGCTCTCTACAAGCTGGCAGTATATTTATTTGTTATTGAAAAAGTACAACTCTATTTTAGGTAGAATTTTTTTTAAATAAGCTGAAGAAAAGCTATGTGACTTGATCAAACAGAGGTGCAGGGTTTCTAAATAAAAGGGATCAGCTGAAATTAGTATTGTCTGAAATGACTGATTTTGAGGATTCCAGTATTTATGCAAAATTTTAAGCTTTTTGAAAAGTATGCTTGGAAATTGGTATTGGCTGATGAAACCTCCTTAAGGTAGAATTTTAAAGCTTGTCATGCATTGGAACTCTACCTGGCTTTGGACCAACCCCAGAACCAAGCAGAGCCCCTTCTGCATATGCAAGACTGCCCTGCTGCGGTAAACTTGGAGAGCTTCCATGAGGGAACTCACTGTTAAAGGAGAAACTATCGTTTTAAAAAGACGTTAACTGTGTGAAATAATTTGCTATAAACCACCATTAAAAATTACAATGCTTTAATTTCATACTCAACATTTTTTGGAGTAAAAATTATCACGAAAGTAATAAATGACTCCAACAAAACTACATTTTATTGTGTTATAAAGAGTACTGTACTGATTTGCCAAAGTTTTGTAACTTAGTAAAGGTATTACCTTCCTTGGATTTGTACTTTATGATTTAGTATGCTGTATCGTGGGCTGGTTATGTTAACTGAAGAAATAAAGTCATTACCAGAAAAATAAATAAATAAATAAAATGAAATAACTAAATATAGTGTTACTATCAACTCTCTTAACTGAATACAAACTATAATGAACCTCACAGAACAGCAAGAGGAAAACCCTCTTGGATTTTCAGGTTCACAGTTGTTCCTTATTTATTTCATAGGTGATGACTCTACTGAATGGGATGTAGCAGGGCAGAATATGCTACCCTCAAATATGTCACTTTGGCATAAGGATTATTTTGAGCTAAAGGAACAAAGCTAGTGGAGGTGATGGAATTCCAGTTGAGCTATTTCAAATTCTAAATGATGAGGCTGTGGAAGTGCTGCACTCAATATGCCAACAAACTTGGAAAACTCAGCAGTGGCCACAGGACTGGAAAAGGTCCATTTTTATTCCAATCCCAAAGAAAGGCAACGCCAAAGAATGCTCAAACTACCACACAATTGCACTCATCTCACACACTAGCAAAGTAATGCTCAAAATTCTCCAAGAAATGCAAATTAAAACCACTATGAGGTACCATTTCACACCAGTCAGAATGGCCTCGATCCAAAAGTCTACAAATAATAAATGCTGGAGAGGGTGTGGAGAAAAGGGAACCCTCTTACACTGTTGGTGGGAATGCAAATTAGTACAGCCACTATGGGAGAACAGTGTGAGATTCCTTAAAAACTGGAAATAGAACTGCCTTATGATCCAGCAATCCCCACTGCTGGGCAACACTGAAACCAGAAAGGAAAGAGACACGTGTACCCCAATGTTCATCGCAGCACTGTTTATAATAGCCAGGACATGGAAGCAACCTAGATGTCCATCAGCAGATGAATGGATAAGAAAGCTGTGGTACATATACACAATGGAGTATTACTCAGCCATTAAAAAGAATACATTTGAATCAGTTCTAATGAGGTGGATGAAACTGGAGACTATTATACAGATGAAGTAAGCCAGAAGGAAAAACATAAATACAGTATACTAAATGTATATGGAATTTAGAAAGATGGTTTGATAACCCCTGTGTGCGAGACAGCAAAAGAGACACTGATGTATAGAACAGTCTTATGGACTCTGTGGGAGAGGGTGGGAAGATTTGGGAGAATGTTATTGAAACATGTGAAATGTCATGTATGAAACGAGATGCCAGTCCAGGTTCAGCGATGCTGGATGCAAAATTGGGAAGGCCCAGGGGATGGTATGGGGAGGTTGGGAGGAGGAGGGTTCAGGATGGGAGCATGTGATTTTTTTTTTGAAATTTAAAATTAGAAAAAAAAAAAAAATAATGCCTCTGTAATAAAACCTTGATAGAAACTCTAAAAAAAAAAAAAAAAAAATTCTCCAAGCCAGGTTTCAATAGTACCTGAACCGTGAACTTCCAGATGTTCAAGCTGGATTTAGAAGAGGCAGAGGAACCAGAGATCAAATTGCCAACATCTGTTGGATCATGGAAAAAGCAAGAGAGCTCCAGAAAAATTTCTATGTCTGCTTTATTGACTATGCCAAAGCCTTTGACTATGAGGATCACAACAAACTGGAAAATTCTTCTAGAGATGGGAATACCAGACCACCTTACCTGCCTCCTGAGAAATCTGCATGCAAGTCAGGAAGCAACAGTTAGAATGGGACATGGAACAACAGACTGGTTCCAAATAGGGAAAGGAGTACATCAAGGCTGTATATTGTCACCCTGCTTATTTAACTTATATGCAGAGTACATCATGAGAAATGCTGGCTGAATGAAGCACAAGCTGGAATCAAGATTGCCAGGAGAAATATCAATAACCTCAGATATGCAGATGACACCACCCTTATGGCAGAAAGTGAAGAAGAACTTAACAGCCTCTTGATAAAAGTAAAAGAGGAGAGTGAAAAAGTTGGCTTAAAGCTCAACATTCAGAAAACGAAGATCATGGCATCTGATCCCATCACTTCAAGGCAAATAGATGGGAAAGCAATGTAAATAGTGACAGACTGTATTTGGTGGGGGGGGTGGGGGGGGTGGGGGGGGGCTCCAAAATCACTGCAGATGGTGACTGTAGTCATGAAATTAAAAGATACTTGGTCCTTGGAAGAAAAGTTATGGCCAACCTAGATAGCATATTAAAAAGCAGAGACATTACTTTGCCAACAAAGGTCCGTCAAGTCAAAGCTATGGTTTCTCCAGTAGTCATGTATGGATGTTAGAGTTGGACTGTAAAGAAAGCTGAGTGCTGAAGAATTGATGGTTTTGAACTGTGGTGTTGGAGAAGACTCTTGAGAGTCCCTTGGACAGCAAGTAGATCCAATCAGTCCATTGTAAAGGAAATCAGTCCTGAATATTCATTGGAAGGACTGATGTTGAAGCTGAAACTCTAATACTTTCGCCACCTGATGCACTGAACTCACTTGTTGGAAAAGACCCTTGAGAAAGTCATTTCCTAGGCAGGTTGATAAGAAGTCTAGGGGTCCCCAAGGAGAGAGGGGTCTGGAATTCTCAAGGAGGAAGAAACGACAAACTTTTCCTTCTCTACATTCCTTAGGATTATATAACAATAATGTATCCTGCCTGAGGATAGTCTCTGGATTAAACCTTCTGGCTAATTCTGTTATTTTAAAATGTAAATTATGGGAGTAGGTCTGGTGAGGTCTTTATAACCTCCAGACATTCTTTGGATTCATTGGAGAGTATATAATTTCATTGCTAACACTAGCAAGGGGGTACTCTTTCTGCCCCCTTCTGATGCCTGTGTCAGAAGCTTTCTCTATCTCCTTTATACTTTAATAAAACTTTATTACACAAAAGCTCTGAGCGATCAAGCCTCATCTCTGGCCCCAGATTGAATTCTTCTCCTCCGAGGGCCAAGAATCCCCGTGTCTTCACGTGAAACAACAACAACCTTTCTCCCTGATGCTGGGAAAGTTTGAAGGTGGGAGGAGAAGGGGACGACAGAGGATGAGATGGTTGGAGGGTATCATGGACTCAATGGACATAAGTTCGAGCAAGTTCTGGGAGTTGGTAATAGACAGGGAGGCCTGTCCTGCTGCAGTCCACGGAGTCACAAAGAGTCAGACACAATTGAGCAACTGAACTGAACTGAACTGAAAGGAACTTAAAAAAATAACAGATAAGAGAAAGCCATTCTCATCTCCCCACTTCTTTCTAAAAACAGAAGATAAAACACGTTTGTGAAAGATGCCTTCTCTGTACCAAGAACTAACTCATTGAAAAAGACCCTGAGGCTTGGAAAGACTGAAGGCAGGAGAAGGGGACAACAGAGGATGAGATGACTGGATGGCATCACCGACCCGATGGACATGAGTTTGAGTAAGCTCTGGGAGTCGGAGATGGACAGGGAAGCCTGATATGCTGCAGTCCGTGAAGCCACAAAGAGTCAGACACGACTGAACAACTGAACTGAATTGAACTGTACCAAGAGAACATTCTTCCATGGGAGTCAAAGTCAAGAGAATTCTGTACAAACAGACCTACTTAAAAGAAGTTTTGTCTTCCTTTAGCCTCCCCATATATTTTAATTACTTTTCCATAATTGTCTGTCTTTGTTCAACCTAGTAAAAAGAATATTTAGGTTTCATCATTTCTTTGGGTCCTTTTTGCCTTAAGAAATCTCATGCATCACATAAACCACATACATTTGTTAGCTTTCCTCATGTTAATCTGTATTATGTCAGTTTAGTTTTCAGGTCCAGGAAAAAAAAAAAAAAAACCTTATGACAGTAGAGGTAAAAATTTGTCTCCCTTTCAAGTTCCATCTCCCTTCTCCTTCACCTCTGCAGCACAATCTGACTCCAGCTCACCTACTGCTTGGAGCAGAATCAATGACAACAGCTGCTCCTGTGAGCAACCAGTGTCCCCAGCAGCTGATCCACACAGAAGACAAGCTAATCAGTTGACACGGGATACAGCAATCAACGAAACATTCTTTTCCAATTCTGCATAGGCTGTTTAGCACTAAATATTATTTCATGGTTCCAGATTGACTAGGGGAACAGCAGTGATAGAAATAGGAATCAGCGGCTTATGTTTTCCCACAAAAGTGAAAAGTGTTTATGGTCACCCCAAATGATAACTACTTAATCTTCATCCTACTGCACCATTTGACACTCCTGCCTTTAAAAACTTTTATCTCTACTCCATTAAAAAAAAAGTTCCCTCTCCTGAGCTCTCCATAGCATATAAATGATCATAATTTATTTGCCACTAAAGCTAGAAAATGTTAATGTCCTCTTAGACTTTCTCATTTCTTCTGCCCTTTTTTCACTGCTACTGGCCTATTCCACTCCCCATAATTTCTCACCAGGACAATGGCTTCTAACACTTATACCTGCTTCTGGTCTCCCTCAAACCCAATGTATACCAGTGTATCAGAATATTTTTATAATCCATTCCTTAACATCCATCACACCTGCTCGGAAGTCACCTAGAGGTCCTTGTTGCCAGTCCCACTGGCTCTTTAGTTATTGTTCGAGGCACATCCATGTCACAGCACCATGGCTGATGCAATTTCTCCTACCTAAAATCCTGCCCCTCTGATTTGATCAAATCTGTGTCACCACTTAAGCCCTGATTCAAATGTGTTCTTTTCATTGAAACTTTCCAAGGCTTTCTGGCTCAGGCATGATTCACCACTGCTTTCTCTATATTCCTATAGTAAATCATCAAACCTTTTATAGATTTTAAGAAATGCATATTACTAATGACTGCATTTCAGTCTTTCTTCAGTTCCTCATCAGCTTAAGTTATTGCAATTATAACCCTTCCTGAACTCTGTCACTGGCCTGTGTGTGTGTGTGTGTGTATATATATATGTATATATACTCACTTTTGAGACATTATAATTAAGTGACCAAGAGGGATTAATGAAAAAAGTGAGGTGCTTATCCAAAGGCCCAAATTACCTAATTTGAATTGTTGTATAATATTACTTATTGAGAAACTATTACTACTCACCAGAGAAGGCAATGGCACCCCACTCCAGTACTCTTGCCTGGAAAATCCTATGGAGGAGGAGCCTGGTAGGCTGCAGTCCATGCGGTCGCTCAGAGTTGGACACAACTGAGCAACTTCCCTTTCACTTTTCACTTTCATGCATTGGAGAAGGACATGGCAACCCACTCCAGTGCTCTTGCCTGGAAAATCCCAGGGACGGGGGAGCCTGGTGGGCTTTCGTCTATGGGTCGCAAAGAGTCGGACACGAAGGAAGAGACTTAGCAGCAGCATACTACTCACACTTGGAAACAGACCCTAGCCTTTAGAGACACAGGATTATCAACTGAATTTGATGAAAACAGAGGAAGAATACTAATTTAATTAATCATATAATTCTTTGTCTCTTAATTTGAAAATAAGCTAAAAATGCTTATTTTTGTTGTATTTTTTTATTTGATGGAGAATAAAATAAAAAATGAACAGTTAAAATATTACCTATTTGTTTACTTACTTAATTTTATTAATTTCCTTCAGTGTGCCAGATATGGCAACGTGTTTCTTGTGTTGAGGGTTAAAGCATGCAGAGTCCAATAAGACACCACCACTGCCTCCAAGATATTTGCAGGTTGGCACAGTCCTGGATGGACTTCCCTGGTGGCTCAGTAGTAAAGAACCCACCTGCCAATGCAGGAGACACAGGTTTGATCCCTGGGTACAGAAGATCCCCTGAAGTAGGAAATGGCAACCAACTCCAGTTATCTTGCCTGGGAAATCCCATGGACAGAGGAGCCTGGCGGGCTATACTCCATAGGGTCACAAAAGAGTTGGAGGCAACTTAGTGACTAAATAACAACAGTCCAGACATATCAACAACTCAAATCCAAAGCCAAGGAATCGAATGATAAATAGGGACATGAGCAGTGATGGGAAAGGACAAAATGGGAGAAATTAGTTCAAGGTGAAAGACCAGAACGTTTTTTTGGAGGAGGTGACCATTTAGAAGATATTTCACCAAATCAGGCCCTGATGGTCAGTCTATTTGTAATGAGGATAATCTTACTTTGGATTCTATCATTGGAGATGTGTTCTTTTTTCCCACCTCAAACAGCAATTTTGTTTCCCTCTGTTTCATCCATTCCATCATTTCACAAGACAATAGAAACTTGTGTATCAGTTTTACTTGTTATTCACTGTTTAACTATTGTGGAAGACAATTATCTGAGAAGTTAGACATTATTAAGCATGACTTAACAGGAAGGGTAGATCTTTCATCAACTTAACTCCCTCCACAATGTTATTATACCTAGCATTTCTGAACTCAGGGTCATTTGCAACAGCTGTTTGGAGAAAAATCTCAAAGAAAAACTTCAGACTGCACTGACCATGTTTTGTGAACAAATGCCAGCTTTTCTTATGAATTGCTCAAATGCTAACACTTTTTAAATTGTTTTGAGATTGTTAAATTCACTGTAAGAAAATAGTATAGTGTATCACTCTGGATGTAAAAATTCAGTTCAGTTCAGTTCAGTTCAGTCAGCTCAGTCGTGTCTGACTTTGCGACCCCATGAGTCGCAGCACACCAGGCCTCCCTGTCCATCACCAACTCCCAGAGTTCACTTATACTCACATCCATTGATTCGGTGATGCCATCCAGCCATCTCATCCTCTGTCGTCCCCTTCTCCTCCTGCCCCCAATCCCTCCCTGATTGGGAGTCTGATCCCAGCATCAGACTCTTTTCCAGTGAGTCAACTCTTTGCATGAGGTGGCCAAAGTACTGGAGTTTCAGCGTCAGCATCAGTCCTTCCAATGAATACCCATGTAAAAATTAGTTGTACATAAATGACCATTCATTTATTGATTGGAATATTACTAGACCCACCACTCTTGTAGACTACCTAAAATTGCTATCTTTAAAGAAAAAAAAGGATAGATGTTTTTGGGACCTTCCTAATAGTCCAGTGGCTAAGACTTCATGCTCCCAATGCAAAGGACCGGGTCCAATCCCTGAGTTCACATGCCACAGCTAAAAAGATTCCATATGCTGCAACTGATTGGTGCAGTAAAATACATAAAATACATATTTTTTAAAATGAGAACTTAAAAGTTTTTTTAAAAACATATTTAAAAATGGATTTCTCTAATACTGATTTCTAAAAAAAAGTAATCACATTACTGAGTATTTTTATGTTATCAGCAAAAGAATACTTAATGTTTTAAAATGTCTCAAATTACTTACAACTTCTTCCCTGCATCCCTAACAACCTCCCAATTACCGGAATATAATTTACAATACTTTCTGCTATAATCAACAGACATAGGGAATGTTGTTTATATTAAATTTATTCTTAGAGTAAATAAAAATCTAGAAATTGATCAATGCTTAAAGTTGCTAAATTAAAAAAGCAACTTACTTTTTACTGAAGAGAGCAATTATTGTGATGGAAGAGGTAGAGAACTGAAAAATACAGTGTGCTCTCTAAATGTACTCAATCATAAACTTTATGACTAAACTTTCAAAATTTTAAAAATATTCGATGTATCATTAATGTATTTATGCCAAGGGAAGATAAACAATTAAAGAAACTTCCTAGACCACACTCTCCAGGCAAAATAAACTACATATCACTATTACTAAATAAAGCATTTGCTTCTCACTATAGGCAGTGTTGATTAACAGAAGTGTTATTGGAATCTCACTGAACAACTCTGTCATTGGGTAAAATCTGTTAAGTGTCTGCCTCAGTTTTCTTAAACATATATCATATATACAGTACGGCCAAAAAGCTTCAAGGAATAAGCACTGTGTGCAGGTATTTTTAGAAAGAAGCTATGATTCCTTATAGTAGTGATCATGCCATTTTACAACAGTACTCTATATAACATTTTATAACAACACTGTGGTATCACTCCTATGGAGAAAGCTTCTTGGTAGCTTCTACATGGAATTCAGAAAAGGAATAACCAGAAAATCAGTCTGTGATAGTTTTAACCTCAAAAGGGAAAGAAAATATAATTAAGTTTGTATATAATCAAGTTTGTAATTGATCCTAACATCTTCATGCCATCTATCCTAGATCACATTTTTCTAGGATAGTGGTAATATTAAGGACTTCAAAAAAGTCACAGCAAAAGTGATAAACACAGAGGGATAAAGATAAGAATACAATCCAGTAGGTATGACCTTTCATACTCCTCCAGCTGTAAGAAGATTCCAGAGACAGACAAAGAGCTCATTATCTGTAAATCATTCTTCTTATTATAATCCATATTTATAAGGCTGTGAGATTTTGCAAATGATCTGAATTGAGGTCATTAGTTACCATTTTTTAAATTAAATTTGAAGATGAATTAGGATAGCCAAAATTCCTGAGCTATCCTAAAGTTAAACAAAGGAAAATAAATTTTAAATGATTCAATCTCCTGGTCAAACCGTTTGTCTTAACCCTTGAGAGGAACCATGACCTAGAAAAGCAGAATCAACTTGTGACATTAGTTGAAAGGACAGAAAAAGAGTACCCTGCTTAAGTCTTAATAATTTTTTCATATTAATTTTAAGTCAACATCTTGAGATATTCTAGAATAGAGCTAATGCACAAAATTATCTGAATATAATTTTTCTCTTACTGCAGATGAAAAGAACTGTTGGGAAGGGTACATGATTTGACCTTCCATATCCTTATATTCTTAAAAAATAACCTGATTGTATATGTGAGAAACAGCTGAAATCTTACAGGACAACAGGAAGGACAAAAAGAAATAGCATTGACCAAGTAGTACAGACTGTCTAGGAAGCAGTGCAGATTCTAATCCTGAGTGTTTATTCTCACCCCAGTGTGAACCCAAAATTTTCTCTAATACTTCTCAGAATTACAACTTTTTCTAACTGTCTGCCTGTTTTCTCCTCTCAAAGTTAAGACCTTTATGAAGTCACCCACAGGGGAACTAAGGCAAGTTCAATTTATCCCCTTTTCTAGAAGGTGACCAAAAGCCCTCCCACACAATGAGAGAAAAGGAAAAGCTAATGTGGGCAACTGGATTTTTTTGGATTGCATACAAGTATACAGGTAATTTGTGTATTTGAAGATGACAGATTCCAATCACAGAAATTTTCTTTCCTGTAAGGAGAAAGAATGTAATAGTTTCATAGAAATGTCCTAGTTTATAGATTCATGGAATCACTGATTTTTAGAGCTGCATGGGACATCAGGAGCCATCTACTGTCAACCCTGAGTCTATGAATGAGTCAATCAGAGATGAGGAAATTGAAAGAACATGTGTAGGGTTGAAAACTTGGCAAATGGGGAGTAAAATTAAAATTTCCTGACTATAAGCAATGCTGCTTTCATTATATCATGTTCTTTGACTTATTTCTCTGGAGGACCATCCCTGAAATACCTTGCTCTAAGTACTTGAAACAGAGAAGGCAATGGCACCCTACTCCAGTACTCTTGCCTGGAAAATCCCATGGACAGAGGAGCCTGGTAGGCTGCAATCCATGGGGTCACTAGAGTCGGACATGACTGAGAGACTTCACTTTCACTTTTCATTTTCATGCATTGGAGAAGGAAATGGCAACCCACTCCAGTGTTCTTGCCTGGAGAATCCCAGGGACGGGGGAGCCTGGTGGGCTGCCATCTATGGGGTCGCACAGAGTTGGACACGATTAAAGCAACGCAGCAGCAGCAGCAAGCGTTTGAAAACTACTTTGTTGAAATCTTAGAAATTTTCTTGGAAGAATGGACAGATTTAAAGTACTACTGCCATGTCCAGTGCAATCGAACTGTCACAATATTCTTTGTGTATTTGTGTGTGTGTGTGAATATAATCATTTTAATCAAATCAACATATTAATGACATAGGATGAGAAAGGCAACTCAGTGCAACAGAATAGAGAATCCAAAAATAGATCTCAATATATATGGTAATTTAATAAGTGACACTGATGGCATTTTAATTGAGGGAAAGATAGATTTTAGCACAATTAACCATGTATCTATAGAAGAAAGCATATATTGGCCCCCGGATCCAAGAAGATTGTTTTCAGTGTTAAGTAACAAAAACCTTGTGATTCAGTATTAAACAAATGGAGGGTTGTTTTTACAAGTAGGTCTAGGGGAGGGAGTGTCATTTGGTCTATGTCAGCTGCTCAAGGACACAGTCTTCTCTCTTTCTGCTCCATCATCCTCAGTGTTTTGGCTTTCATTTTCACCACTGCAAGATGAAGGCAGAAACTGCAGGCACAATATCCACATTACAGACAAGAAAGTAGGGAAAATGGTTTTAAAGGTGGGCTTAAAGGATTTTTACTTGCTTTTAAACAGGTTTTTGCTTTTACTCAGAAAAGAATGCTTTCCTCCATGGCCTTGTGCTTGTAGCCCAGTCAGAGTCACATGACCCTGAAACTATAAAGGAACCTGAGATATCAACTCTTAGTTTCCAGCCTTCACAAAAGAGAAATGCCAGAAGGACAGGATTTAAAACATTGTTGGAGAATAAGCCAACCCACAGAGTCTGTTAAATGTAAGAGAAAAAAACTTTAAGTATGCTAAAGAATTAAATGTAAATTAAAACATATGCTTGTTAAAAGATAAACAACAACAACAAAGGAGACTGTATACAAATAACACATGCTGGAGAGAGTACAGAGAAAAGAGAACCCCCCTACACTGTAGGTGGAAGTGTAAATTGATGCAGCCACTAGGGAGAACAGTATGAAGGTTCCTTAAAAATTAAAAACAGAGTTGCCATATGATCCAGCAATCTACTCCTGGGCTTATATTCAAAGTAAACCATAATTTGAAAAGATACATGCATCCCAATGTTCACAGCAGCACTATTTATAATAGCCAAGCCATGGAAGCCACCTAAATGTCCATGGACAGTTGAATGGATAAAAAGATATTCCATTATGTATACACATAATTCCATTGTGTATACATATACATACAATGGAATATTGTGTTCAGTCACTCAGCTGTGTCTGACTTTTCATGATCCCATGGACAGGCTCCTCTGTCCATGAGATTTTCTAGGCAAGAATACTGGAGTGGGTTTCTATTTCTTCCTCCGGGGGAATCTTCCTGACCCAGGGATCGAACCCAAGACTCCTGAGTCTCCTGTATTGGCAAGCAGATTCCTTACCACTGAGCTACATGGGGAGCCCACAATGGAACATGACTCAGGCATAAAAAAGAATGAAATAATGTTATTTGCAGCAACATAGATGCACC
Source organism: Bos mutus (assembly GCF_027580195.1). Lineage (NCBI taxonomy): Eukaryota > Metazoa > Chordata > Mammalia > Artiodactyla > Bovidae > Bos > Bos mutus. The sequence goes on along the minus strand of NC_091639.1, from coordinate 28,041,512 downwards.
TAGAGATTATCATACTAAGTAAAGTAACTCAGAAAGAGAAAGACAAATATATGATATCATTTGTATGTGGAATCTAAAATATGACACAAATAAACTCATCTATGAGACACAAACAGACTCAGAGACATAGAAAACAAACTCATTGTTATTAAAGGGGAAAGGAGATAAGGGAGGAATAAACTAGGCCTTTGGGATTAACAGATACCCACTACTATATATAAAATAGATAAACAAGGTCTTACTGTATAACACAGGGAACTGTATACAATATCCTGTAATAAACCATAATGGAAAGGATTATGAATAAAGCATATGCATATATGTATAACTGAATCACTTTGCCATATACTAGAAACTAACAATGGAGATGAAAATGGCAACCCACTCCAGTATTCTTGCCTAGAGAATCCTGTGGACAGAGGAGCCTGGTGGGCTGCTGTCCATGGGGTCTCACAGAGTCGGACATGACTGCAGCAACTTAGCATGCATGCATGCATTGGGAAGGAAATGGCAACCCACTTCAGTATTCTTGCCTGGAGAATTCCAGGGATGGAGATGCCTGGTGGGCTGCCGTCTATTGGGTCACACAGAGTCGGACACAAGTGAAGCAACTTAGCAGCAGCAGCAGCAGCAGAAACTAATAAATCAACCCTGAACATTCATTGGAAGGACTGATGCTGAAGCTGAAGCTTCAATGCTTTGGCCACTGGATACGAAGAGGCGACTCACTGGGAAAGACCTTGATGCTGGGAAAGATTGAGGGCAGGAGGCGAAGGGGAGATGGTTGGATGGCATCATCAACACAATGGACATGAGTTTGAGTAAGCTCCGGGAGATAGTGAAGGACAGGGAAGCCTGGTATGCCACAGTTCATGGGGTTACAAAGAGTTGGACATAATTTATTGACTGAACAACAACAAAACACATTATAAATCAACTATCCTTCAATATAAATAAATAAATAAATAAAGACTGCATATCCATCTAGGAGTGGGGAAGGCATTCTTAAACAACGTTGGAAAATTATACATCATAAGATGATTACTTACTTTTTTAATTTATAAAAACATACATAGGGTTAATAAACAAAACCTTCAGGAAATGTCAGTTATGTAGCTGTAAACACAGACACATACACACACACAAATCCACCACAAAGAATTCTTACAAATCTACAAGATAAAAAGCTCAAATAAAAAAAATGGGCAAAGGCTGTTGGTTAGGTAATTTGTAGATCAGTAAATTGAAAGAGCGAAATAACAAAAAGGTGTTCAACTTCCCTTCTTATTAGCAAAATGCAAATTTAATTAACAACTAAATATCACTTTATATTTATCAGACCCACAAACATTTTCTAAAGAGAGAGCTACCTCCTGTAGTGAGAATCCCAGCAAAAGGCTATTCTTTTCCCTGGTGGTGGAAATGTCAAGTTTTATATCCTTTTCAGAGGGCAATCTGGTAGCACCTTTTAAAATCTGAAATAAATACACCCTTGACCTTAGAAATAACATTCTTAGGAACCTATCTCATAAAGTTAAGGCGTTAAAACATAAGACTCTAACTGTAAGAAGATTAATCACAATACTGTTTATAGTGACAAAATACTGGGTGGGGGGAATTTAACATCAATCGATATGAAACTGGGTGGCTAAATTATGTTATATTCACATTCTGGAGTAATATGTAGCCCACTGTTAAAAAAACAAAGAAATTTTACCAAATTTATAAGACTTCTTGTACATCCTTAAACATCTTTTTTTATATAGAACAGATGAATAATATCCTAGCTTCTGGCTAAGGATAGGACTTTTGTGTCACAGCCTTTTTTTCTCAGCTGTCTACTGATTTATTCCACTATTTTAGATTCTGACATTGCAAATAAGATGCAATCTCTTCTGTGCAAAAACTTGTCACTTTTTCCTTAAAATGTATACAGTTTTCTTCATCTTTGAATTCGGGTCCAGATGTCCAGTTCATGTGTCAGGCTATATCCAGATTCGTGTAATTTTTTTTAATCACCCAGATTAGAACTCCTTGAGGCTTTCTAATTTTACACTCAGATCTCCTCTCAACTTAGGGAAGTTTCCCTCTGATTGTTTAAGGATTGCCTCTCCTGTACTCTTTTTTCCTAAGTCACCATCACCCCTTTAACTCATATAGAATCTTCTGAGTTTCTTTTCCAATTATTTTATCTTTTTATTTGTGATTTCTTTATCTTTTAACACTCTGCCAGGAGCTTTTCTTTTGCACATGAACTTCTCCTCTAATTCAGCTATTGAATTTTGCATTTAAAAAGTAATGATTTGGGGGGCTTTCCTCATAGCTCAGTGGTAAGGAATCCACCCAGGAAACATGGGTTCCATTCCTGATCCAGAAAGATCCCTCATGCCTCAGAACAACTAAGCCCATGCGCTCCAACTACTGAGCCTGTGCTCTAGAGCCCAGGAGCAGCAACTACTGAAGTCCTGGTGCCCTGGAGCCTATGATCTGCAGCATGAGAAGTCCCTGCAATGAGAAGCCTGTGCATCACAGCTAGAGAGCAGCCCCCACGCAACAACTAGAAGAAAGCCTGTGCAGCAACAAAGACCCAGCATAGACAAAAACAAATAAATAAATAAAATTATTTTTTTTAAAAAATAATGATTTTTGAACTCCCACACTGACTTATTTTACATTTGTTTCTTTCTATATGATCTTATTTTCCTTTTTATTTTCATGTTCATCTCTTTCCTCTGGCAGATTTATTTGATTAATTCAGTTGTTTAATCTGAAACCCTCTTTGAAAGACTTAGCAGTTTAGATAGATGCCAATTGGGTTTTTATACCTGATAGCAGGATACGTTTAATACATAGAATAATGCGGGTGGAGAAAGGAAGCATCATCTCCAGTTTTGAGTACAATTAGCTCTGTCTGAGACTTGTCTAGTTTTGAGTATCCCACATTTCCTGAACCTGTAAGGTAGGGAAGATACACCTCAAGGTACAGTTTCATTTGCACATCAGGAAACACTGGCACTCACCTCCTGGTCAGTATCAAACCACACAAAGATCCAAATAACAAGAATTTTCTATGATTAAACTTGCTGGTCCATGCCTTTACCTTTGCAACTATCTCTAACCAATTTCTCAGCACGTAAGAGGATGATCCCTGAACTAGTTCAATAAAGAAAAAGAAACTAGCAGCCTATAGATCTCTATAGGTCCTGGGCTCAGGAGATGTGAGTCACTTGACATCAAAGATGAAAAAGTAAAAAGAGACCCTGTTTACATTGCTATTCCAGTTACTGTGGACAATTCAAAAGCAAAAAGCCCAAAGCCCAAGATGTTTTTATTCTTTTAAAAGACACTGTAGGCTTCCTATGTGTTACATTACAGTTCATACCATTAGACAGAAATCACACCCACATTTCTTTCTAAGACATGTCCTTCTGTATCTCAGGCTGTGTGCGTAGCTGTTGTGGAAAAATGCCCCTAGATTATCAGAAGTACAGTGAGCTATGCCCAAAATATTAGTGCCCCTACTGGTTTTCTGGAGGCCCAACCTCAAGTTTTCCTAAGGTCCTGTGTGTGTGTGCTCAGTTGTGTTTGAATCTTTGAGACCCCATGGACTGTAACCCGCCAGGCTGCTCTGTCCATGGAATCTTCCAGCCAACAATACTGGAGTGGGTTGCCATTTCCTGCTCTAGGGAATCTTCCCAACTCAAGAACTGAACCCCACATCTCTCGCATCTCCTGCATTGGCAGGCAGATTCTTTACCACTTCTCCACCTGGGAAGCTAACCAAGGGTATTACAGCCATACCTCATATTTTTATCTCTGCCTTGAGGTCACTTCTCTTTGAGAACATTTTGCTGCCTGGAAAACCATTTTGGTACCTCTGTAATTTCCTCTAAGTTCTGAAAACTAAACATTTCATTTTCAGTCCATCTGGCTCTCCTCAGGTTTATCATACCAGTTGGCAACTTTAACATCCTACCTGGAACCTTCTTTAGCAAAAACCTGAGATTAAATACTTTTCTCTATTTCTCATGTTATTGCAAGTAGGAGTTTCAGTGTTTTGCCGGTACATAATTTTTCACAGGACTAGAAAAGATCAGTTTTCATTCCAATCCCAAAGAAAGGCAATGCCAAAGAATGCTCAAACTACCACACAATTGCACTCATCTCACACTTTTCACTTTCATGCATTGGAGAAGGAAATGGCAACCCACTCCAGTATTCTTGCCTGGAGAACTTCAGGGACGGGGGAGCCTAGTGGGCTGCCATCTGTGGGGTCGCACAGAGTAGGACATGACTGAATCGACTTAGCAGCAGCAGCAGTAGCACACGCTAGTAAAGCAATGCTCAAAATTCTCCAAGCCAGGCTTTAGCAATATGTGAACTGTGAACTTCCAGATGTTCAATCTGGTTTTAGAAAAGGCAGAGGAACCAGAAATCAAACTGCCAACATCCGCTGGATCATGGAAAAAGCAAGAGAGTTCCAGAAAAATGTCTACTTCTGCTTTATAAAGCCTTTGACTGTGTGGATCACAATAAACTGTGGAAAATTCTGAAAGAGATGGGAACACCAGACCACTTGACCTGCCTCTTGAGAAACCTCTATGCAGGTCAGGAAGCAACAGTTGGAACTGGACATGGAACAACAGACTGGTTCCAAATAGGAAAAGGAGTACGTCAAGGCTGTATATTGTCACCCTCCTTATTTAACTTATATGCAGAGTACGTCATGAGAAACGCTGGGCTGGATGAAGCACAAGCTGGAATCAAGATTGCCAAGAGAAATATCAATAACCTCAGATATGCAGATAACACCACCCTTATGGTAGAAAGTGAAGAGGAACTAAAGAGCCTCTAGATGAAAATGAAAGAGGAGAGTGAAAAAGTTGGCTCAAAGCTCAACATTCAGAAAATGAAGATCATGGCATCTGGCCCCATCACTTCATGGGACATAGATGGGGAAACAGTGGAAACAGTGTCAGACTTTAATTTTGGGGGCTCCAAAATCACTGCAGATGGTGATTGCAGCTATAAAATCAAAACACACTTACTTCTTGGAAGGAAAGTTATGACCAACCTAGATAGCATATTCAAAAGCAGAGACATTACTTTGCCAACAAAGTAGTCAAGGCTATGGTTTTTCCAGTAGTCATGTATGGATATGAGAGTTGGACTGTGAAGAAAGCTGAGCACCGAAGAATTGATGCTTTTGAACTGTGGTGTTGGAGAAGACTCTTGAGAGTCCCTCGGACTGCAAGGAGATCCAACCAGTCCATTCTAAAGATCAGTCCTGGGTGTTCTTTGGAAGGAATGATGTTAAAGCTGAAACTCCAGTACTTTGGCCACCTCATGCGAAGAGTTGACTCATTGGGAAAGACCCTAATGCTGGGAGGGATTGGGGGCAGGAGGAGAAGGGGACAACAGAGGATGAGATGGCTGGATGGCATCACTGACTCGATGGACATGAGTCTGGGTGAACTCTGGGAGTTGGTGCTGGACAGGGAGGCCTGGCGTGCTGTGATTCATGGGGTCGCAAAGAGTCGGACACAACTGAATGACTGAGCTGAACTGAACTGAATTTTTCTCCAGCCTAAAATGACATTTCTCTAACTGTCTTCCAGATTTTCAGCAACCTTCTCCTCAAGGCCCTTCCACTTTCTCTATTTAATAATCACCTTGAGGCGCTCCCAGGTTTTTCTGTCACTGACCCTGAAGCCAGTGCCACAGGCTTTAGTTTTGCATTCCTGCTGTGCTCCACGTTAATGGCAGCATCCCAAAGTCTGTACCGATTACCTATGGCTATACAACAAGCTACTCCAAAAACAGACTTAAATCAGAAGCAATCTTTATTTTTTTCTTGCAGATCTGCAACTTGGATAGAGCTCGTTGAGGAGGATTCATCCGGATGGCATGTAGTACAGGAGGGCAGACTTCAAATGGCTGGAGAGTAGGACCACTTGGGGTTTCGCAGAAATCTCTCCCTCTCTCTCAAGTCCTCTCCATACAGTCTCTCCACGTGATCTTTCCAGCCCACCACTTTGAGTAATCCATCTCCATGTTTATGTAGGGGCCCAAGAATAAGTATTATAAGAAACCAAGCAGAATGCTGCAAGTCTGTTTACAGAGTGTTCTTTGTTATTCAGTGGTGGTCCTGGCGATTTAGTTGCTCAGTCCTGTCTGACTCTTGCGATCTCATGGACTGTAGCCCACCAGGCTCCTTTATCCATGGGATTCTCCAGGCAAGAATACTGGAGTGGGGTGCCATTTCCTCTTCCATGGGATCTTCCTGACCCAGGGATCAAACCCATATCTCCTGCATTGCAGGCAGTTTTTTACCCATTGAGCCACCAGGGGAGTCCCTTCTTATACAGGCTCATCTCAAATTCAGTGAGAAAAGAGGACTACGCAAGCGCACGTACAAGGGGACAAGGATTATCAGCCATCAAGGTCAACCTGGAGGCTGATTACCACAAACTGTTCTTCTCCTTCTTTACCCCAGCCACACACCTTTAATTTATTTATCACATATTATTATAAACATTCACTATTTTATTTCTTCCTTTATACAACAACCAACCTTTCAAGATGTTGATCTTAAAGTCTCCCAAAATAACACATATGAATATTTTTCATTTTCAAAACCACTTCCACAAGATATTTAGTTTGTCTTTTTTTTCCCAATGACCATTGTTAGAGCCTTCTGGTATTTTCTTCTTAGAGAATACAAGAACAAATGCAAGGGTCTAGAACTTCCAATGACATATCTCCAATTCCTTTTTAATACACCCATAAAAATGATTATTTTAAAAATAAACACTTCATAAATGAAACAGAAATGTTCTGATCAATTTTTTGATTACATTTACTTTTCTTAAACATTCCTTTAAAAAAAAAAATATATATATATATATAAACTTTAAAGAGCAAAAGAAAGACACAAGGTCACTCTTGAGCTATTCCATCCTATCTATATCCCCAGGACCAGGAGTTTTCAGTTTATATTTATTGTCTAAGTAAACATAAGTGTATAAATTTTAATGTATTTACAGTCATAATTCTTGCCACGGTGTCTTGTTAGTAGTCACCAATCAATGAATATTTGTTAAGCAATTACTTAATCTCACCTGCTTTCATTGTACCAAAGGGCCAAATGAACTTTATCAATTCCTCATTATTCTCACTGTGCCCATCAATACCAACAATGATATTTATTTGTAATAGGTTTGACATTCCTGACAGTGCTATAGCACAGGCAGAAATCCAAACAGTGAGGGTTTATAAATTACTTATTGTAATGTTTATCATAGGGGTTTTAACACAAACAAGGAAATAATATCTACTTGATTTACTACTGTTTACTGCAATTAAAGGACTCTCCTGCCTTAAATAAGCCCTTTATGGCAGTATTTGGCCAAATGTATCATAGTACTTTCTCTGCCACAGCTCAATGTTAGTAAGACCTCACCACTGACAAGATCATTTTCCTAACTATAGAAGCAATGCATAGACTGAGCAACCAAAGTACCAACTGGAGGTTCAGATTAAAAGAATCAGTATTTTAATTCCAGCCAGGATATAGAAAATGGCCAAACATCATTGTTTTTGCTGTAACAACCAAAAATCATCAAATAATTTTTTTAAAAACTTTACATTTTATTAATGTCATTGGAGAGAATGATAATGAGAAAACAGTGGCACTTTTATTCCTGGAATTAATTTTCTAGGCTGGGTATTAGCACTTGGAGGAGGTTCAGAGACTTTAACAAGGGAAACTCAACAAATTTTTAAAAACAGAAGATATAAAAAATTTTAACATGTTTGTGCCTAACACTGGAGAAGGCAATGGCACTCCACTCCAGTACTCTTGCCTGGAAAATCCCATGGACAGAGGAGCCTGGGATCGCTAAGAGTCAGACACGACTGAGCGACTTTGCTTTCACTTTTACTTTCATGCATTGGAGAAGGAAATGGCAACCCACTCCAGTGTTCTTGCCTGGAGAATCCCAGGGACGGGGGAGCCTGGTGGGCTGCTGTCTATGGGGCCGCACAGAGTCAGACACGACTGAAGCGACTTAGCAGCAGCAGCAGTGCCTAATACAGAGTATTCAATTACATAAGACAAAAGCCAATAGAACAGAATCAATAGGCTAAAAAAAAATCACATAATCATATCAATAGGTGAATAAAAAGCATTTGACAAAATCCAATAGCCATTTGTAGTAAAAACTCTTCATAAACTTGAAATAGAGGGTAACCTTCTCAACTCAATAAAGAATATCCACCCAAACCTACAGCAAACAAAATATTTAAAGCTGAGAAACTCAAAGTTTTCCTGCTAAGATCAGGCAAGGATGTCCCTCTCCTTTTCAATATGGTACTAGAACTCCTTGCTAAATAACCTATTAACTTTTGTGCAAGAACTTACAGTTCTCCATTTGCAACTCTGTATATGTCAAAAATTATTTCAAAATTAAAAGTTAAAAATAAATGAAACATTGACTACGCTAAAGCCTTTGACTGTTTGAATCACAACTAACTGGAATATTCTTGAAGAGATGGAAATATCTGCCTTACCTGCCTTACCTGACCACCTTATCTGCCTCCTAAGAAACATGCATGCAGGACAGGCAACAGTTAGAACTGGACATGAAACAACAGACTGGTTTCAAATTGGGAATGGAGTATGTCAAGGCTGTATATTATCACCCTGCTTATTTAACTTATATGCAGAGTACATCATGAGAAATGCTGGACTGGATGACTCACAAGTAGGAATCAACATCGCCAGGAGAAATATCAACTTCAGATATACAGATGATAACACTTTAATGGCAGAAAGTGAAGAGGAACTAAAGTGCCCTGTAATGAAGGTGAAATAGGAGAGTGAAAAAGCTGGCTTAAAACTTAACATTCAAAAAATGAAGATCATGGCATCTGGTCCCATCAGTTCAGTTCAGTAACTCATTCATGTCCGACTCTTTGTGACCCTGTGGAATGCAGCATGCCAGGCTTCCCTGTTCATCATCAACTCCTGGAGCTTGATCAAACTCATGTCCATCAAGTCTGTGATGCCATCCAACCATCTCATCCTCAGTCATACCTTCTCCTACTGCCTTCAATCTTTCCCAGCATCAGGTTCTTTTCAAATGAGTCAGTTCTTCGCATCAGGTGGCCAAAGTATTGGAGCTTGAGCTTCAGCATCAGTCCTTCCAGTGAATATTCAGGGCTGACTTCCTTTAGGATGGACTGGTTGGATCTCCTTGCAGTCCAAGGGATTCTCAAGAGTCTTCTCCAACACCACAGTTCAAAAACATCAATTCTTCATTGCTCAGCTTTCTTTATGGTCCAACTTTCACATCCATACATGACCACTAGAAAAACCATAGCTTTGACTAGACGGACTTTTGTTGGCAAAGTAATGTCTCTGCTTTTTAATATGCTGTCTAGATTGGTCATAGCTTTTCTTCCAAGGAGCAAGGGTCTTTTAATTTCATGGCTGCAGTCACCATCTGCAGTGATTTTGGAGGCCAAGAAAATAAAGTCTGTCACTATTTCCACTGTTTCCCCAACATTTGCCATGAAGTGATGGGACCTGAGGCCATAGTCCTGGTTTTTTGAATGCTGAGTTTTAAGCCAACTTTTTCACTCTGATCTTTCACTTTCAAATTAAAAAATATCCCCCAAAACATACAATGGTATAAAATATACAAGTATAAAAATGAACCCCTGTGAAAAGCTCTTTTTAGTTAATATGCAGCTACAAAATAGTAAGAAAGATCTTTTAATAAGCATACCATAAATTACATATTAAATAGTTCTTTATACTTCACAGAAGTATCTTCCTTCAAGACTAGTTTAGTGATTATTTTTTGTTCAAAAGTTGCCACAAAGTAGATTGTGTGCCACTGAGGATATTAATCACTTTATTTAAAAAGTTGGGGATTGTTTTTCCACTATTATCCAGAAAGGGTAGACAATAGATGAAATAAGTAGTATATAATCTAATATATACTTCCCTGGTAGCTCAGCTGGTAAAGAATCGCCTGCAAGACAGGAGACCCCAGTTCGATTCCTGTGTCAGGAAGTTCCCCTGGAGAAGGGATAGGCTATCCACTCCAGTATTCTTGGGCTTCCCGGGTTGCTCAGCTGGTAAAGAATTTGCCTGCAATGCAGGAGCCCTAGGTTTCATCCCTGGATCAGGAAGATGCCCTGAGGAGGGCATGGCAACCCACTCTAGTATTCTTGCCCACAGGGACAGAGCAGCCTGGTGGGCTACAGTCTATGGGGTTGCAAAGAGTCAGACACTACTGAGCAACTATGCACAGCACAACAATCTTATATATACACATATTAATACATTAATTAATATGTATATATATGTATTCATTCCACCATCTTGCTACAAAATCTGTTTTTAAATATTATGATTATCCACAAAGAACAGATTTTCCAGCACTGAGAATGTTTAAAATAATATCCATTGTTAGTAATTTTCAAGAAAAGTCGCAAAATATTTGGGGTCAATGATAGGTGTGTTCGAGTTGATTCACAGACTTCTAAAGTGACAGCTTATAGTGTGATAGTATCCACAATTTCTGATTTGTCTATAAAATTTACTTCATTTGAAGTTTGTTGACAGACACTATAAGGACACGGGGGTGCATTCTGAAAGCTGTAATTTGACAGTGCCAGAATAAAAGTGCTTGACTGACTTGTCAAATAGAACTTTCCTTATTATAACTTCTATGATAATAACATAAATCAGAACTGAAAACAATTTACATTAGCTGGTTACATTTGAAAAGGCCAAAAGAGTTATGGATAACAGCAGTAACTCTACGTATCCCTATAAAAATCTACATTATGGCTTGCTCTACCCAATAAAATGCGAATGACTGGGTTTTGCATTTCAATTATTGCACAAAAGGCATTTCTAGGGTATTAACAACCAGCTGGTAAAGCCTTTTATCATTTCATGGCATAACATTGTTTAATTTCAGGATAATAACCATGTTTTATGCCACTTTTTGCCATCAGTTTTTCCCCCTTACCCTCATCAATCTGGTAATTGTTATGCAAAAATCTACTTATAAGTTCTTTAATAAGTTAGTTGCATGATACATCAATTTAGCATTATTTACACACTATAGAACATAAACTCATTATTTATGTACCATAACTATATATTAGGAAAGTATTGCCATTTTTTTTCTTTTTTATATGGATTTAGTTCTAGTATATAAAATTTACAATAACTGTATTATTCCAAACACCACAAAAAGCTTGAGATGTCATTCATTTTTGTTCAAAATGCACTTATTCAGCATCTTTTACAGTATTAAAAAATTTGGAATATTCTTTCAAAAAGAATTATTTTCAAAAACATCAAAATAGTAAAATTCTATGCTGATTTGAAATAATATTATGTTAAAATACATTCTATCTTCTCTTATTTAATATTCAGCTTCAAATTCAGGTCCGTTCTAGGTCCTTGGACCTGGAAGTAGAATCCATTATTTTTGGCTCTATATATAATTGAAATTTTTTCAGTCATTTAGATAATGAAAAGTATAGCTTATATTTTTAAAGTATTATATATTATCACGTCATTACATAGATAAGAAAGCTAAGTCTCAGAAAAGTAAATGTTTTAGCCAAGATTACTCAAGTATATAATGAAAGAGCAAAGCCAAAACCTGTCTTCTGATTTCAGTGTGTTCTTTACCCCAATGTCACATAATTAGCTGACTTTATAAGACAATTGATAAGTCATCCAACTTATCCTGGTCATGAAAGAAAAGCATCCAGAGGGTAATTGGGCTAAAGAAACTATTTTCCTAAAGAAAAAAAAAATTATACAGCTAATATAGCCAAGTTAGAGATTTTATTCTCCATGTATAAATATATGTAAGAATCAAGATGAACTAGATATCAAATTTCACTCATTTGCTGCCTGGACTTGATGGTTTATACCCTTTCAAGGCCACATAAACTTGTTTAACCCAGGATATCATTGGATATGGCAGCAATGCACAGTAGATATATGCTCTGAGCTCAGAAGTTGGGCAATTGGTGCAACTATCTCTTTTCAAGTGGGACTGGACTGTCTGTGTTAGACCATCCATAAGCAATCAACCAATATGATTTTTTAATCTGGTATGACATCATTAACTTAATAATGATATTGTTATCTAAAAGTTATTAAATGTATTAAAATAAAAATACACAGTGCTAGATATTTGCATATACTGCTAATGGAGCAGAAAGTAAGCATAATTTTTACAGTTTTAAAGTCAATAGACTTTTGTATATTTGATTTTTTTCCAATGCTGTTCATTTCTTCTTACTCTTCTGCAACATCACCATTTTCCTTCAGGCAGATGAAGTTTCTTTAGAATTTTGTACAATGCTGGTTGTTGGTGACACTGGCTCTCAGGTATTGTTTATCAAGTAATGCTTTATTTCAGCTCTGCTGGGAATAGAATTCTGAATTGGCTATTTTTTTCCTTTTAATCCACTTTAAAATGTCATTCCATTTGTCTTCTGACTTTATATTTTCCATTCAAATCAGCTACTGTTTTTATTATTTTTCCCCTAAATGTAGTTTTTTTTTCTTACCTATATTTAAGGCATTATCTTTGTTTCAGAAGTTTGAATATGATGCCCCTAGGTGTGGTTTATCTGAGCTAAGGTTTTTACTCGATGGATTGATATCTTTCATTAAAATAGAAAAACCTCCTGCTTTTTCTCCCATTTTCTCTTCCTTCTCTCCTTTCCTGTCATCATTTATCCTATGTAAAGTATTTTGACAGCAACCTAAATAAAACTTGAGTCTCAATTCCCCCACCACCACCACCATCATATAATTAATATAGGCTATTTTCTGCATCTCTGATTTCAAGTTCACTTATATTGGCTTCTGTTGTTCCAACCTATGTTTAAGCCTCTTTAAACAATTCCTTATTTAAGGTATTGTATTTTTCACTTATAGAATGTCCATTATTTATTTATAATGAAATCAAATTCTCTTTTAAATACAACAGATTTTTATGTCTTTTGGTCATATTTTTCTTGTTTTCTTCATAAACTCTTCTCTGCTAACTCCAATATCTGGAGTATTTTTGGTCTGCTTCTTTTAATTTCTTTTTCCCTTGATTATTGGTTACCTTCTTCTCATTCTTGAATTTTCTATAGACATCACAGACAAAATGGTGTTGGAGCTCTAAATTATGTTACTGTCTTCAAAAGATTATGGAATTATATTACAATAGAAATCAAATTTCTAGAAAATCATCCTGATCCTCACAAGGCTTGGTTTTAGGATTTGGCAGGCTAAGTTCAGTTCAGTTTTTAGTCCACTGCTATAGTCTTCACTCCTAAAGTGTGAGGCTTTCTCTTTGAATGTGGCATTTCTGAGGTTGTCGACTAAAAGGTTTTGGTATTCGTGAAGTTTTCTCCTAACTATTTAAGTGGGAACTCCAACATTTCTCAAACACTTGTAGCCTCTGAAATCTTTGTTTACCTATCAGCCTCCCAGCAGCTCTTCTCCACCAAAAGTTTCCCAAAGTTTTGAGAGGAATTTCTGCACAGAATTTTGAGTTTTTTTTTTTTTCCCCGTCTGACTTCCTCCCCTCTGGCAGCCAACCTCCCAAAAGGAAGCTATTTTAACTGCCCTAAATTCTGATCTCCATTTTCTCTTCCAAACACAAATTCTATTTTTCACTTGAGCTTTCTCTGGAGAAATCCAGTGTGAACGAGGAACTCTCATCTTGTGCTTCCCTTCATTCTAGGCTTGTAGCTCAGTAGAGGTCACTGTCTAATACCTAGAAGCCATTGTTTTATATATTTATTCCAGGGTTTTTGTTTGCAGCAGTATGGCAAGCTGCAATATCTACTCAGCTGCTCCCTCATGATTAGAAACAGAAGACCATAACTTTTTAAGGAAGATATTTTTATCCTTTTTGAGGAGGAGATGCTTGAAATTCAGAGAGGTTCTTAATCTGCCAGTTGTTATATCTATAGCAGGACTGGGAGTTATCCTTAAAGTTCTCTATTTTTCTCATTGTTAGCAATGTCTTCTCTCTAGTCAGGCTACTTTTCTCAAAGTGTCTAACATTTGTCCACTTACATTCATTTGCCCAGGATTTTCTCTTTTTCTATACACCCAGTTCAGTTCAGTTCAGTTGCTCAGTCGTGTCCAACTCTTTGCAACCCCTTGAATCGCAGCAGGCCAGGCCTCTCTGTCCATCACCATCTCCCAGAGTTCACTCAGTCTATACCCCCAAATTACCCTTATTTCTAGGCTTATCATCATTCATAATTTTTCTATGAAAATAATTTAACTCTATTCACATTAATTTATCTTTGAATCTTTACTATAGTTTTGGACAATAATATTCTACATTATTATTTAATTTTATCATGATTAATTGTTAACATAAAGACTATTATATACAATAGACAATGATTTTTGCTATAGTAGAGTTAACTTGAATAAACTCTAAGTCTTATCTTCTATATAATGTACAGCAGTTAACACTTCTGTTTAGTTTTTCAGCTTGCAGTTGCTGATTTTTTTCATTGGCTCCCTAGCCAATTATTTGGGCAAATCAGAGTACTTGGCGCCCCTCTAACACCTTTCCTTTGAAGATTTTCTACCCTAAACTTTTGACTGTTCCTTCAGCCCTTAACTCTATCCTTTGATACCTCAAGCTCATACATCTATGATTTTCTGAATGTCAAGTTATATATGAATCAGGGAATGCTCTCATGCAAAAGGCCACAAAGTCAGAAACCATTCCAATTCCTCTTTTAAGGATAAGCTCCTGTACAGTTCTTGTTTTCTTGTTATTGCTCTCCAGTGCTTAGAAATAGTGGCATTTTATAATTGTTACCTTTAGGAGGTTTAGTCCTTCCAACCAAGCTTCTCTGACATTACCAGCAGCTGAAATTCCAGTATTTTTAAATCTAGAGAAATGTTCCTACAAAAAATCAAAATCATAAAGGAGGTTTCATCTTTTTCTTTCAGAAATTTTATTAGCCAAGATGTTGCATTTTCCTATCTTAAATCTCCTAGGTTGTTCTTCTAGTTTTCACAGCTATTTCATGGTGCATGGGTTTCAGTCTTTTCAGCATGTAGAATGTTCAACCTATAAAATCA
This sequence comes from Bos mutus, assembly GCF_027580195.1. Classification (NCBI taxonomy): domain Eukaryota; kingdom Metazoa; phylum Chordata; class Mammalia; order Artiodactyla; family Bovidae; genus Bos; species Bos mutus. The sequence goes on along the minus strand of NC_091639.1, from coordinate 28,026,355 downwards.
TATTTGCAAAAACAGGAAAATCACATTTATTAAATTTCTAATCTGTGATAGGTGCTGGACTAAGCATTTTGCATGTTATTTTTTTTTAATGTATTTCTTGCAAGTCAAAGTGCTTGGTTGACTTGAAACATGTGGCCCTCCAATTTATGCCCAGATTGGATGTGAATGATAATAATAATGGTAACAATGATTGCTCCTGGATCTGATATCTCATCTGCTGGGATTCCCATCTCTCCTAGTACAATCACAGGGTTATTCATAAGTTCTCCTTTGTATATTTAAAGACTTTTCCCTGATGTGACCAGTATCCTATGCCATGTCACTTTCTGATGCCTTTAGATGCTACTCTCCTATTTTTTTCAATTATATGAACTAACCTTAGAGTGAGTTTGCTGCATTGATATCACTCCTTCTGTCTTTATAGTTTACAAATCCACATGCTGCTTGATTTTTTAAAGCATTGCCTCTCCCCCATGGTGCAGAAACTATTTTAAATCTCAAAACAAAATGATCTGTTCTCTTATATTTGTATAGCACCTTTAGTGTTGTTAGCATTTTACCTGATTAATGCTTTTAGTTTCTCAAAGAAATTTTGAAAAAAAATTTTAAACTGACATTAAAAACTATTGTCTAACTACAAAGTAATCTTCCCTGTGGAAAACAAATTAATGTTGTTAACAAATTATGATTAACTTAAGAGTCATCTGCTTCATGACTCTCTGCATTGCAAGGTCATTTCTTGGATTTTTAGGGAACAGATTTTACCCTTTTAATTTAATGTCAATGTCTAGTGTTTTGGGGGGATGACTATTAATTGGAAAAGTTGTTCCATTTTTTTTCCCCAGGAGGTTATCAGGTCCTTATGCAAATGCAACCTCTGGAGACAAAAGTGCAATCACTGCTAGGATTCTTCTTTTTTTTTTTTTTTTTTTAAATTAATTTTTATTTTGCTAAGTTTCCTGCAATTGATGGTTCAGGGTTCATCATTGTTATTGGCTATCAACTTAAATTTTGAGTCAGAAGTTCCAAGGAATGATGGCATCAAACTTTATGATAACATGGGGGTACTCCAGGGCAATAAGAGGATCAGACAAGGAGCTACGCAGCCAGAAATTTCCTGTGAATTACTCCATAACTGGTCCATTGCTGCTGAGGATCAGTATTGGTGCCATAACTTGCACCATTGATCTTGGGCACTAGATGTCCACATTATAATTCAGGCCGCCTCTGCAAGCTCAATGGTTTGAGCCCAGTCCAAAATGAATGGATTCCAAGCCATCTGCTTCTTCACTTCTGAATCAAAGTCACAAATGGCAGTGTCTGGTGGCTACAGCCTGGATCACACATACTGTACTTCCAGCTCCTGAGACAACAGAAGTGTTTCCATCTTGGAAAAACATGAACAAGTGACTTGTGAAATTCCCCAGACAAAGGACAGATTTTCAGAGGTCCTATTTAGGCAGAAGTCTGGCACATTTCTACTAGATAGTCATCAGTGTCTGCATGGAAATTTGGCCATGGACTTAGAAGTTATATACCAAGAAAAATGGGTGGTGTAGCTATTCACCTTGCTCATTCATTGTAATTTGTGTCTTCTTTACTCCTAAAGGGAAACTTGTATATTATTCTACTTTTCAAGGCAAAACACAGTCTATTGAATATGTGGAGAAGACTTAGATATTAAAAGAGATTATCTACAGAGTTGCAGGTCCAGGCAGAAACCAGTGCAGATATATATTATGTTACATGGAATAGCTTCCAGGTCTCTATATTCCTAATGGGCTTCCTGGGTGGCTCATATGGTAAAGAATCCACTCGCAATGCAGGGACCTGGGTTCGATCTTTGTGATGGGAAGATCCCCTGGAGGAGAGCATGGTAACCCACTCAAGTATTCTTGCCTGAAGAATCCCCATGCACAGAGGATCCTGGTGGGCTGCAGTCCATGGGGCCACAAAGAGAGTTGGACACAACTGAGCAACTAAGCATAGCTCGTAATCCTAAGAGCATCCTTATAAAATGAAATAACCTATTAGAGGCAACAGACTGGGACTTCATTTCTGGAAACATTGGGAGCTAGAAGAGAAATTCAAATGGAGATTATACTTCAGAGTTCAGGGGCAGTTGTTCTTCTTCTAATTGCTATTCCCTTCCTTAGACACATTTCTCATTTTGACAAAGGGAGTGTGGGTTTTTACAAACCCTGTAGATGGAAGTATAATCACCAGCAGTGACAGTGAACAGGGTGAGAAGAAAGGAACAACACTAACATTAGCTTATCACCTTGTCACCAGCTGAAGCTGTGATGCTTCAAATATGCCTGAGTAGAGCTGGGGAAATAGGCAAACTTTTTGCAGAGTTTTTTACTTTATAAATCTTGAAGACAAAAGCTGCAATTAAAAGTTGACATGTTTACTTCTGCTTTGGAGAATATTAAAAAATTCAAGATCTTCTAATAAAGAAGGAATTTCTAACCTCCCTAAGACCTTCTCCTACAGATACATTTGTTCTTTAAGAAAAAAACAGCTTTCACATATAGTGTAACAAAAAAATTAAACTTCCTAGAACTTTTTTCATGATTCTCATTTACACTTTTCTTTTTTTATTTTTTTTTTTTAAATTTTATTTTATTTTTAAACTTTACAATATTGTATTAGTTTATCTCTGTAAAGAAAAATAATTAAGAGGAAAAGTCAAAATCAGACATGCAGAGTTTTATTTGCTTTAGTGAGTGAAAGTCACTTAGTCATGTCCAACTCTTTGCGACCCCATGGACTATATAGTCCATGGTATTCTCCAGGCCAGAGTACTGGAGTGGGTAGCCTTTCCCTTTTCCAGGGGATCTTCCCCACCCAGGAATCAAACCAGGGTCTCCTGCATTGCAGGCAGATTCTTTACCAGCTGAGCTATCATGAAAGCCCTTATTTGCTTAATTTGGCAATTTGTTTTGTTTGGTTTTGTTTACTTGTGTTGGTTAGGTTATTTCAAAGACCCTTAGCTTTCTTCTGACACAGATTTTCTTTCAATAAATTCTAAAATAGTTCTCATGGGCTTGCTGTATTGCTTCTAGGGGTCTTTGCGTCTATCTATCTATACCATCAAATGTATCCTTGATTCTTAATCCCATCTGATAATATAACAGGTTTTTGTGGGGGTTTTTTTTTGGGGCGGGGCAAGCCAGGCGACATGTGGGATCTCAGTCCCCAGACCAGGGATCAAACTTGAGTCCCCTGCAGGGGAAGTGCAGGGTCTTAACCACTGGACCACCAGGGAAATCCCAACAGATTTCTTATATTAATTCCTACATATAGAAATGTATGGTGGATCCAGAGCCCCAAAGAGGTAAACACAGAAAGTAGAAACTAGAGTTAAAATGGGGAGCAGATGGACAAGTGAGGAAAGAAGAACAGCCGTAAGAACTTATTTCATCTAGTCATCTCTTTCAGGAAACATGAACTGGGGTCCCTGATTCCTTGACCTCACCACCATCAAGGACATATTCCTCCATTCAGCAATGTCCCCAGATCACTAAAGATCACACAACACTGCCTAGCACCTTGCACATTTTCCTAGTATGCTTGGTGTCTGTCCAAAATGCCGACTTTACCCTTTCTCTTCTGTTGACAAGTCCACCTTCCATACCCGCCTCCCCCACCATCAAAGAGCTTTGTCTGTTACTTTGTTAGGAAAACAGAAGCAGCAGGAGCAACCACACATCTAGCAACCCATCCGCATCTCATTTCATCTGCCTCTGTGGCTCTGCCTCCACGCCACTGAAGTGATTTTTGCTCCTCTTTGCTGCTCTCAAAGGCTCACACATCCTCTCAGTTTAGAATCTCTCCTTCAGCACTCTGCCCAGTAGTCTGCAGTACCAATTTCTCTGTTTCTAGTGGATCGTTTTCAATAGCTGCATACCTACTTATTAACTCCCACCCTAAAAAAATAAACAAAATTCTTCTCATATCACATTCAGTTGCCATTTCAATAACTCACGAATCAATAATGAACCCTAAATTACTCTAGCAGTGACCTTTACATATATGTCATAATCTCTATAAAACCTCCTGCTTCTAACTTAACATGGTCCAAAGGAGATGTCCACCCTCCATCATCAACAACCAATCTTTCCCTCTCAGAAATACTACAGTCTTATTTGCAGTATTTCAAGCCAAATAAGCAGAGATTATTCTTGGTTCTTTTTCTTTCACTTCAACTGCACTGTAGGCACCAGACTACCTGAACTAGACTCCATAAGAGATTCATAGACAGTTTTTGAACAAATTAGAGTTAGGTGTTAGCTTAGATTAAAAAATCAGGCTGACTAACTTCCTTGGCCTCTTTTCCAGACCAACTCTTTAGTATAAATTTGCTCAGTACTGCGACCATGAGTAGGATTCAATAAATGCAGACTGCAAAGAGAGGTTTATTCCCTATAATATCTATTATCTGTACTTTAATATATTATTGTTGTTCCAGATAAAGCTTTGTCTGGTGCCTGCAGGCCAGATGGCCCTGCCCATGCCATCTACTCTGGGAAGTGAAATGAAGAAAGGGCCTTAGATCACCCCAAAGAATAGGGCTTGCTACTCACACAGCAACTTGCCAAATATATGAACATACACATTCTTAGTTTTCCTCTATTCACTTTTTAATGGGCATTCGCTTGTGTCTAGTTTGTTCTGTATGATGGGGGGCCCAGGAACATTGTTGCCTCAATAGTGTGACAATAAACACAAAATTAGAATTTGTTGGTTTTGACTTCTCCAAGTTTTGTATTATTCTTACTTTCTATTCTTTTTCATTTTTCTTTTCTTGTTCAAAATCATGGAGCAGTCAACTCTGATTTAAAAGTTATAAGGTACATTCTGACTTTATCTATCTCAGAGTAAGGAGGTGAAAAACACCCTAAAAGTCACTGTCATTTTTCTGCCCTTATACAGAACCAACTGCTTTAAATATGTATTTGTGCTTCCACATAACAGTTTTCTCATCACTGCCTGAACTTTCACTGGGCTAATGTGAAAGTGAAAAGAAAATATGAAAGTAAAATGTGCAACATAAAGATTTATATCAAGATTGCCCTGGGGAAAAGCAACATTTCCCTACCGGCTCTTCTAAAAGCCTTGACCTGTCCTAATTCATCATTTTGGTTTTATGCTATATTTTAATGATGGTATTTTTATAAAGAATACATATCTTTGATATAAGCTATGCTGAAGCACTTTTTGAAAATGAGTGTAAGTTCTAATAAACTAACACAGTAATATACTCACCACCAAAGATGTTCTGCTGAACAGAAAAGCTAGACTGCTACTATCTATTCTCCATTGATCTTTCTAACACAGGGATTACCAACACAGTCATTGCAGACATTGGGGGATGAACAAATCTTTCTTGTTGAGTGTTGGCCTGTGCCCTGTGGAAGGTTCAGTACCTCTCTGGTCTCTACCCACCAGATGCCAAGAGCACACATATACCCCAAGATGTGACAACTAAAAATGTCTCCAGACACTGCCAAGTGTCCCAGTGGACAAAACCACTGCTGCCAGAGAACCATTGCTTTAACAGAATCTAAAATGACTTTCCTTAGAGATGACTTTCCTGAGAGTCAAGGAAGAAACTAATGTTTTATTATCAACTATATGGGTAATATATAAGACCAGTTTCATTTGGGGGGAGCTATTTCTAGAGCAGAATGGAGAAAAGGGTGAAAATCATGAAAAATCTTAGTATCTCAGGTTCTTCACTATTTCAGTGAAAATACTTCAAATACTTTCTATCAAATGTTTGTTATGAATTTAGAAAATTCCTCAGACCTGCACATGAAATAAAAAGAAACAAAAAAGAACTAACTATTTTTTGAAAATCTACTGTGGTCTAAGCACTGCATTAACATTTTCCATACATTATCTGTTATCTCACTCAATATGGTAAGTAAGAGCATGGGTTCTATAGAATACAAACTTCAGTTTGTCTTGTCTTAGTCACTTCCTACTTGTGCAACATTATACATGCTGCTTAATTACTTTGAGCTACAGTTTCTTCGATTGTACATATGGTTAACAATAGTTTCTACCCCATAGGATTACTGTGAGATTTAAATGTGACAACGAATGAGCAAAGTCACAAATTCTTATGCTGTTAGTTCAGTTCAGTTCAGTCACTCAGTCGTGTCCGACTCTGCGACCCCATGAATTGCAGCACGCAAGGCCTCCTTGTCCATCACCAACTCCCAGAGTTCACTCAAACTCACATCCATCGAGTCAGTGATGCCATCCAGCCGTCTCATCCTCTGTCATCCCCTTCTGCCCCAATCCCTTCCAGCATCAGGGTCTTTTCCAATGAGTCAACTCTTCACATGAGGTGGCCAAAGTACTTGAGTTTCAGCTTTAGCATCATTCCTTCCAAAGAACACCCAGGACTGATCTCCATCAGAATGGACTGGTTGGATCTCCTTGCAGTCTGAGGGACTCTCAAGAGTCTTCTCCAACACCACAGTTCAAAACCATCAATTCTTCAGTGCTCAGCTTTCTTCACAGTCCAACTCTCACATCCATACCTGACTACTGGAAAAACCATAACCTTGACTAGACGGACCTTTGAGGGCAAAGCAATGTCTCTGCTTTTGAATATGCTATCTAGGTTGGTCATAAATATTACCAGATGTGAAATAGGAAAACTTGAGTCTTTCATCATAGTAAAATTCGGCAATTTACAGGTCCTTAAAACTTCACGTCTTTCAAGTAAAATTTCAATGATTTCTTTTCTACTCCTTATCTAATTTCCTTTGCATACATTGCAATCTTTCAAGTTCTTCAGCCTCAAGAGATTAATGCTGTGTGATAAATTCTGTCAGACTAAAAGTGATAATGTCCTTTGGCTTATTTGCAGTAATGGTTTAATAAGCTATTCTGAGACCCAGTGTCATCTGTAAAAACAAAAGTCTGAATACTTAAGAGTGGATGTATTTTTAATGCACTCCATGAATAATAATGGACTAAAAACTGAAATAGATGTCAGAGAGGGAAAAGTAGAAACCTCATCACTCCCTTCCTCATGTTTTGTATTTTATCTTTGATAGTATAATACATATATATAATTTTTAAAAGCAGAATTTTAAACACTATGTTTGATTTTATTGAGTATAATATAGTCACTTGAAATGCTCAATTTTTATTAATTTTGATATACAGTGACACAGAAATAAGAGTGATGACTTAGTAACTGCATGGATAACTGCTTGACTTATTTTCTGTCTTTATAAAAGATAAAGTAAACCTGAAAAGTAAGTTTAATATCATCAAGTTATCTCTTCATATAGATGATTTTTAAATAGCAAACATTGGTAGGAATTCTAATAGCTGAATATTGAAGAGATCTTGGAATCTTATCCACTGAGGAGCAGCTGAGAAAATTACATGCTTCTGTATCAGATCAGATCAGATCAGATCAGTCGCTCAGTCGTATCCGACTCTTTGCGACCACATGAATCACAGCACGCCAGGCCTCCCTGTCCATCACTGACTCCCGGAGTTCACTGAGACTCATGTCCATCGAGTCAGTGATGCCATCCAGCCATCTCATCCTCTGTCGTCCCCTTCTCCTCCTGCCCCCAATCCCTCCCAGCATCAGAGTCTTTTCCAATGAGTCAACTCTTCGCATGACGTGGCCAAAGTACTGGAGTTTCAGCTTTAGCATCATTCCTTCCAAAGAAATCCCAGGGCTGATCTCCTTCAGAATGGACTGGTTGGATCTCCTTGCAGTCCAAGAGACTCTCAAGAGTCTTCTTCAACACCACAGTTCAAAAGCATCAATTCTTTGGCGCTCAGCCTTCTTCACAGTCCAACTCTCACATCCATACGTGACCACAGGAAAAACCATAGCCTTGACTAGACGAACCTCTGTTGGCCAGTGGGAAAAGTCCAGTTTTATTCATATATATACACACTGCACTTAATTTCTACTTTGATTTAAATATGTTGTTTATGGTCATACATTTAATCCCAAATATTCAAGGTTTTTAAATATTATACATATTAAAGATCAACTGATGACCAGGTATACAAAACTATTATTTGCACTTAAATTAAGACAGTATATAATTCCTACAGAATCCCTACCAAAAGAAAAAAATTACATAAAAAATACTTTAAAAATTCAATCACCAGAGGACTTCCTTAGTAGTACAGCATTTCAGACTCCAAGCTTCCAATGGAGAGGGCTAAGGTTCAATTCCTGGTCGGGGAACTAAGATCTCAAATCCCACACTGTGCTACAAAAAAAAAAAAAAAAAAAAGAAAGAAAGAAAATAATTAAAATTCAATCACTGAACCAGGAGAATATAGATAAGTTTTAAATATGAAATCAGCTGCAATCATGGTAGGTAATTTGCCTTCCACAAACAAAAATTAGTTGATAATATGGAATGGATGATGCCGAGTACATCATGCGAAATGCGAGGCTGGATGAAGTACAAGCTGGAATCAAGATTCCCAGGAGACATATCAATAACCTCGGATACCACCCTTATGGCAAAAAGTGAAGAGGAACTAAACAGCTTCTTAATGAAACTGAAAGAAGAGAGTGAAAAAGTTGGCTTAAAACTCAACGTTCAAAAAACTAAGATCATGGCATCAGGTCCCATCACTTCATGGCAAATAGATGGAGAAACAATGGAAACAGTGAGAGACTTCATTTTGGGGGGCTCCAAAATCACTGCAGATGGTGACTGCAGCCATGAAATTAAAAGACACTTGCTCCTTGTAAGAAAAGTTATGACCAACCTAGACAGCATATTAAAAAGCAGAGAAATTACTTTGCCAACAGATGTCCGTCTAGTCAAAGCTATGGTTTTTCCAGTAGTCGTGTATGGATGTGAGAGTTGGACTATAAAGAAAGCTGAGCAACAAAGAATTGATGCTTTTGAACTGTGGCATTGGGCAAGACTCTTGAGAGTCCCTTGGACTGCAAGGAGATCAAACCAGTCAGTCCTAAAGGCAACTAGTCCTAAATATTCATTGGAAGGACTGATGCTGAAGCTGAAGCTCTAATACTTTGGCCACCTGATGCAAAAAATTGACTCATTGGAAAAGACGCTGGGAAAGATTGAAGGCAGGAGAAGGGGATGACAGAAGATGAAATGGTTGGATGGCATCACCAACTTGATGGACATGAGTTTAAGCAAGCTCCAGGAGTTGGTGATAGACAGGGAGGCCTGGCGTGCTGCAGTCCATGGGGTCACAAAGAGTCAGACATGACTGAACAACTGAACTGAACTGAATGGATGATAGAACAATGTATTTAGTTGCTCTGTGGTGTCCAGCTCTTTGTGACCCCATGGACCATAGCCCTTCAGGCTCCTCTGTCCATAAGGATTCTCCAGGCAAGAATACTGGAGTGGGTTGCCATGCTCTCCTCCAGATCTTCCCAACCCAGTGATCAAACTCAGCTCTCCCACATTGCAGGCAGATTTTTTACCATCTGAGCCACCAGAGAAGCCCCGAGAAAACAATGCCTGTACTTAACTAAAAAGTTGACCTTAGACCACTGTATAATTTCTCCTGTCAGTCTGTGAGATCCTTTCAAAAACATCCGCCATCCCATTAGCTGGTGTTCTTTCACCTGTAAATACCTAAAACAACTGGTTTACTCTCCAAGTGAACATCTATAATGCCTCCTCAGCCTCTGATTCTTGGTGATCCATTTCCGCACAGACATTTATAAGGGCCCAATACCCCTGGGGCAGCCCTTTTGGACCAAGCCTCTTTTTAAGATGGCTCCAGTGCTGCTCTAATGCCATAACGCTCTGATCTCTTCAACCACACGAGTAGCCAGCTGTGTTTTCTCCACGAGTAGCTTCCAACTTTGGTTTTGAGTCTCTTCCTTTGTAAATAAACTTAAGTAGTCTTATACCTTGCTCTGAATGAGTGCTTCTTAATATCAACTGTATGGTTGCTGGTCTTTGGGGCCTTGGCCAAAGTTAGGCAGAGTACGAAATTAGTCTCCTGTTTCAAAGACAACAAACATTCATTCATATACACATACATTCATATGTACATACAGCCATTCCACTCAATTTACTGATGGTCTGCTAGTATTTGGGATCCAGAGCAGGGGAAGAGAAGTTAGCTGTTGTAAAAAGAAAGTCACTTCCTGTCACTTATTAAAAAAAAAAGAAGAAGAAGAAGAATAAACCATGGTTACAATTGGAGGCATTTGTAAATTTGGTGACACTTTAGGCTTATTTTTTTACTCCTGTCCAAATATTTTCCCTTTCAACTGCATATAAAATAAGTGATTAAAATATTGCACATATATGATAAGATTCTGGCAATAAAGTTTGAGGAAATAGAAACAAAACTATAATAATAATTCAATGAAAGTGTAAATACTCTTACTTTAACACTGAATGGGATCAAATATATAAACATTAAGCACAATCATTAACCAGGCCTTTTTTAATAGTACAATACAAAAATAAGTTAAATTGAGAAAAATTACAGGCCAAAATTCTGACGTTTGCAGAAAACCCAACACACGAGGTTCTATCTATTTATTATTCTCAAAAAGAGCTTTAAGATAGCAAACACTGTTTTAAGATATGCTCCAAATTTTCCTAAAGCCCTCTGAGGAACAATTAAGAGAAAACATTTGTACTGTACAATTTGTACCATATATACGAGCTTTCCTGGTGGCTCAGATGGTAAAGAATCCACCTGCAATGTGGAAGACCTGGGTTTGATCCCTGGGTTGGGAAGATCCGTGGAGAAGAAAATGGCAACCCACTCCAGTATTCTTGCCTGGAGAATCCCCATGGACCCAGGAGCCTGGTGGGCTACAGTCCAGGGGGTCACAAAGAATCAGACACAACTGAGCAGCAGGCATGGTATGGCATGCTTTATTTTTGTTTGAATAAAATTGGAGAGAATAAACTTTACTGCATTTTGTATCCTGCAGAAGGGAATATTTAATATTCTCAGAGCATCATGTGGTTATACAGATCCATGAGATATTACAGTAAGAAAAAATTACATTATGTCTCTGGCTTGTGAATGACAAAGGGAAAATTGCTTCCTACTTCAAAGGGGAAAATCATAGAATTACAGAACTTAAAACTTTAGGATGTCATTAAAACTGTTTTCCTATCAGATGGTGTCTGAGACCAGATTTTGGAAAAGCAATCATTGAGACTTATTCATCTCATAGTGATGTCTCAAACCCCAACTCCAACACACAGATATGACTAAATGTTACAGGGTCTGTTGTGACTCCTTCCTTTTTGATAAATTGCTGTACCTATTTTTCATATCATTCTGAGGCAGCAATGCATTTTAAAACATAGATTCACTAACAGAAGTCCCTGGGTTTATAGTCTGGCCCTAGAAACTCTTAGCTATGAAACTTGCTAAACTCAACCTTTTTGTACCTTAGCTCCTTCATATGTTAAATGAATAATGCATTTACCTCAGTCCATCCTGAGAATAAAACTGAAATAGTGATTGATGCCGGAGAAGGCAATGGCATCCCACTCCAGTACTCTTGCCTGGAGAATCCCATGGACGGAGGAGCCTGGTAGGCTACAGTCCATGGGGTCGCTAAGAGTCGGACATGACTGAGCGACTTCACTTTCACTTTTCACTTTCATGCATTGGAGAAGGAAATGGCAACCCACTCTAGTATTCTTGCCTGGAGAATCCCAGGGACAGAGGAGCCTGTTGGGCTGCCATCTATGGGGTCACACAGAGGCGGACACGACTGACGTGACTTAGCAGCAGCAGCAGCAGTGATTGATGCATAGCAAATACTTTTTTTTAATTTGGCCTCGGCACACAGCTTGTGGGATCTTAGTTTGCTGTTCAGGGATCAGACTAGGGCCCTGATAGTAAAAGTGCCAAGTCCTAACCACTGGACCACCAGGGAATTCCCACAAAAAAGTTATTTACTTTTAATAAAATTTAACCATTACTATTAATCACGATTCATCAATTTCCCTGTGCCTGTTTTTGCATTTTTGTATTTATATTTTCATATTAAATCATTCCTTGCATCCTGAAGTCAGATATTTCCTTTCTTAACCCCTTCAAGCTTAATGCATAGAGTAGGACTCAGCAAAACCATTTCAAACAAATGCACTTGTGTTTAGAAACCTCTGTATATGTTTGTCAAATGTGTGAAAAACATTTTGCACAAAGAGGCAGGTTCACTATGAGACAGACAAAAATGATACAGTTTAAATCAGTAAAGAGAAAAATGGTTCAAATGGCCAAGAGCTAAAGGAGGACAGTCATAAGCCAAAGAAAACTAAGTATGAGAATTTTATGTGGACTCACAGCATTAAAATGTCTCATGAAATTTTCTTTAACTTTCTACTTGGCTCCAGGTTCAAAGAGAGGGAAGCTGAAGCAGAAAGCAGGACCCTGACACTGAAAAATTTCTGTATTGAGAATAATCCAATATTTTCCAGAATACAAATTTAAAATCCAGAAGAAAAATTTAAAATAGTCAACTACTTTTAAAGAAATTTTGAAGATAATTGCCCTAAGTCTCTGAAAAATGTTATGGTTGTGGACAAATATGAATATATTTTCATGTTAAAAGATTTAGAGTCAGTTTAGGAGCAAGGCTGTAGGATTACCTGTAGCTTTGTTTGCATAGCAAACATGTATTTTTTACTTACATAAAATCCTGGTGGGGCTCAGTCATGTCCTATTTTTGCAGTCCCATGGACTGTAGCCCACCAGGCTCATCTGTCCATAGAATTTTCTAGGCAAGAATACTGGAGCAAGTTGCAATTTCCTATTTCAGGGGATCTTCCTAAGTCAGGGATCGAACCCACGTCTTCTGCATTTGCAGGTGGATTCTTTACCGCCAGCACCATTTAGGAAGACCCCAGTAATCCTGGAGTCATCCACAAATCTTCCTCTTTTTTCACCTATTGCATCTAGCACATCAGGAAATCCTGTTGTCTCTACTTAAAAATATATCCTCCAGGAACCAACTCTGGTCCGGGAACACTGACATCTCCACCCAGGTAAGCAAAGCTGCTCCTTCTCTCTTTGTGTCTCAAGAGTCTTTTCCATGGGGCCATCAGAGTGAGTCTTTTAAAATATAAATCAGATCATGACACTTTTCACAGAAAACTCCAAAAATTCTTTATATCACTCAAAAAAAAATAATAAAGTATTAAAATGATGTAAAAGACACTCCGGAACCTGCTGCCCAGTGAGCTTCTCTGCCCATCTACATGCACCCCTCATTCATGATGCTCCGCAGTGCTGTCTCCTGGCTGGTCCTCAGACACACTATAGTCTCCTCAGAGCCCCTGTGCAGCTGAAGAGCTCTTGGCCTGAATAACTCTTTCCCTGTATTTCACATGTCCAGCCACCTCAGTCCTGCAAGCCTCTACTGGGATATCTTTTTCTGTGAAGATTCTAAGATCATTCTAGCCACTTCCCAGCACCATTCACATCTTTATTTTCCTCCATAGCTCTTATTCTATCTAATGTTTTTCACACACACACACACAGATCTCTGCTAAAGCACATTTTTCATGAGGCAGACTGTTACCTGAATTGTCAGTGCTATGTCCTCAGAGCAATAACAGTGCCTGGATCATAGAATGTACTCAATAAATATCTTTTGGATGAATTGAATGAATCAATATTATGATTGTGTGTTTATGAAAATTTCGAGTGGATGATATAATTCAAGATTTGGGAGAGAGACTGCCAAAGCCATATCTCCCAGCCCTGGCCCTCTCCTACCCTCTGGTGACAAAGGAGACGTGGTCCAAGATCTGAAAAGTTTATCTGGAGGAAGGAGGTCAGTGGAACTACAGCCAAGTTAGAGAGAGAGAGAGAGGAACCAGTTGTAGTGATGTCAGAGATAAGGTTGCCAGATGAAGCACAGGATTCCCAGGTATGTTTGAATTTCAGATAAACTATTTAAATTTAATTATGTCATGCCTTAATGCCCATTTCAAATATAATTATCAGCCAATCTCTATATAATCAAGATAGTTGTACTCTTATGTTAGGATCAGGGACTCATTCGGTAGCCATTTATAAAAATTATGAGTATAAAATAACTGTAGAAAATGAGTCTCACAAATATGAACTTTAATCTAAAAGTAATAACCTACCCTGAACATGGCCTGGATGAAAACAGCCATATACTCATGGATTAAATGTAGATCTATTGTGCAAACACTTATTTTTTAAATTACACCTATGGAATTAATCATTGAGATGATAAAGGAAAATGATTATATGAATAATTTTACTCTAAAATTTATTCCTCTGCCTCTCCTATGACACTTAGATTTCCACATCATAACTTTTCCATAACATAATTACCTCAGACTTCTGAAGAGCTCTTGCATTAAAAAATTAATTCTAAAGAGGAAGGAAAACTAATAATACATCAGATCATCATTTCTCATCCTTTAAGGTGAAGAATGTCATGGCCAGAACTCTTTCTTTGCAGCCTATCCTGGTAATTTAAGCAATGAAAACTGTACTTGGCATTTCATGAAATTTTTAATATTTCATGAATATTAAAATATTTTAAAATATTTTTTTAAAACAAGGGGGTCTTTTTCCCTCTTTAAACTAGTGGTTCTCAACTATTTTGCATACAGAAGACAATATTGAATTTCAGAATTTGGGCAAGAGAATAAAATGCTCAAGCAATATTAACAAACCATCAATAATTCCAATACCTTATTGAAATTATTTTCAATGCCTTATTATTACTCAAAACCTTAGAATAATGTGTCATAGTGTTAATGTTCATATCTTGGTTATATTTCAGCCTTGAGCAGCTATTTGAAAAGAACAAAAACATTGACTGCCCTCACCTCTATGATAGGCACTGGGGACAAAATCCTCCAGTGTTTCAATAAACATGTGATTATTTTTCTTCAGAACTAGCTTGATTCATGCTTATTCTAAGAAAACTGAAACCTTCTCTTTAGCACATTGTAAATACTATGACTATGTAATATACATTTTATATGTATATTACATAGTCATGTATGTAATATACATGACTATGTAATAAACATTTTACTTTGAGTTTTAAAAAGCTTTATAAAGAATGATTACTAATATTCTTATTGAAAATTTCTTTTTTTCAGTACTATCAGTATAGTCTTTAATACACTAAGGATATTTAATTGAAAACAGAAGTCAGCTTCAAAATATTTTTCTCATTTAGATATGCCTCTCTGTGAGTTTAGGTGTTCCTCATTCATATATCCTTATTTACAAATTAAGAGAATTGTGTATTGGAGTACAAATTTAGATACCTTTAACACCTTCCTTGACCAACCAAAAGTGAATATAATGAATGTGGAATTCAGACAGTTAGAAAGCAAACAACTGCAGCTTCAGTTTTGATGATCACATATGGCATGGGAGACTACATGTAAAGCCAGACAGGACCTAATAGGAAACCCATAAATAAAGTTGGTACCATTGAAGAGGAATAAATAAAAATAAACTATTAATAGAAATAAGCTGACATATAGAAGAGGACTCCAAATAAATTCTGTTTCAACTTTGGCCATTTCAAGTAGTGAGAGGCAGGTTCTCCCTTGAGGCTCAGAACTTGTGCATATTTGTGGGTTAAAATTATTTATACTACATGCACATTCCTGTGAACCTCCATCAGAATTTATCCTAAAATAGTTCAGAATGGCAGTGTTTCTTTGCTCCTTGCCCATTTCCCCTCAAAAAAAAATCATATGTTTTGTTCATTTAAACAGATGTTGAATGGAATTATCTATAGCCATGTAACAAAAGGAAATTCAATGTCCTCTTTTGGATTCCATATATAAGGGATGTCACCTGATATTTCGCCTTCTTTGTCTGACTTACTTCATTTAATATGACAATCTCTAGGTCCATCCATGTGCTACATGTTGCTTCATTCTTTTGAATGGCTGAGTAATATTCCATTGTATATATATATATCACATCTTCTTTAGCCCTTCCTCTGTTGATAGACATTTAGGTTGCTTCCATGTCTTGGCTATCATAAACAGTGTTGCAATGAACACTGAGGTGCATTTATCCTTTTGATCATGTTTTTCTCCAAATCCATGTCCAGGAGTGGGATTGCAGAGTCATATCGTAGCTGTATTTTAGTTTTTTAACCCTCCATACTGTTCTCCATAGTGGCTGTACCAATTTACATTCCCCCGAGCAGTGTAGAAGGGTTCCCTTCTCTCCACACTCTCTCTAGCATTTATTGTTTGTGGATTTTTTTTGATGATAGCCATTCTGGCTGATGTGAGGTCATATCTCATTGTAGTTTTTGACTTGCGTTCCTCTAATAATTAGTGATGTTGTACATCTCTTCAAGTACCTCTTGGCCATCTGTATGTTTTCTTTGGAGAAATGTCTGTTTAGATCTTCTGCCCATTTGTTGACTGGGAGTTTGTTTTGATGCTGTTAAGCATCTTGAGCTGTTTGTAAATTTTAGAGACTAATCCCCTGTTGGTCACATCATTTGCAAATATTTTCTCCCAATATGTGGGTTGTCTTTTCATTTTGTTTATTGTTTCCTTTGTTGTACAAAAAGTGTTGAGTTTAAGTAGGTCCCATTTGTTTGTTTTTGCTTTTATTTCCATTATTCTGGGAGACAGATCGAAAAACACATTGCTGCAGTTTATGTCAGAGAGTGTTCTGCCTATGTTTTCCTCTAGGAGTTGTACAGTGTCCAGCCTCTCAATTAGGTCTTTAATCCACTTTGACTAACTGGCTTGAATTTTACTAGAGCCTGGCTTCCCTGGTGGCTCAGGTGGTAAAGAATCCACCTGCAATGTGGCAGACCAGGGTTCAATCCCTGGGTTGGGAAGATCCCCTGGAGAAGGGAACAGCTACCTACTCCAGTATCCTGGCCTGGAGAATGCCATGGTCTATACAGTCCATGGAGTCACAAAGAGTTGGACACAACTGAGAGACTTTCACTTCACTTCACAACCAATCTGGGAAAACGGATATACTCACCCCTCTCCCAAAGGAAAACAAAACAAAAAACAGAAAAAACAAGCTCTTGTGAAAGTCACTGCCCAGGAGCTCAGGTCCACTAAAAGGCCAGGACCTAATCACAGGATTACGTAACACCTGGCCTGCCCTCACACCTTATCATCACATCAATCATGTTCCTAGAAGATAACAGGGGATTACAGCTGAAAGAACTGCAAGGCTCATACCCAACTCAAGAAACAGTCTCAGGAAATCCATAGAATGGGGAACACTCAGAAATTTTAACCTCTGACACCTACAGCTACAGCAAACAATAAACACAGCATAGTTCCTAGCCAGATAAGTGTAAAACTTTCCGAAAGGCCTATTTACCTCAACTTCTTTTACCTGATACACTATGGAAAGCTTTCAACAAAAACTTTAAGCCATGCTAAAGGGCAAAAATATCATATAAAGAAACCAAAAGTATCAGAACCTGACTCCTATATAACAGACTTTGAAACTATCAAGCTGTAATTTAAAGCCACTGTGATCAATATGCTAAACTCTAATAGACATAAAGACATGCAAGGACATCTAGGTAATGGAAACAGAGAGATGGAAACTTTAAGAAGGAATCAAAAGCAAATGTCAGAAATCAAAAGCATTGTAAGAGAAATGAAGAGTGACTTTGATGGGTTCATTAGTAGACAAAAGTAAATAAGAATAAAGCAATATTAATGTCTATATTAGTTATCTACTGCTGTGGAACAAAGTATCACAAACTTCATGTCTAAAAAATAACCCACATTTTTTTCCTTCCAGTTTTCTTGAAATATAATTGACATATGCACTGTATAAGTTTAAGATGTACATCATAATGATTTGACTTACATCATGAGAGGTTTAGCACAATAAACGTAGTGAACATCCATCATCTCACATAGTTACCAAATTTTCTAAAAAGAGGAAAAATGTATTTTCCTTGTGATGAGAACTCTTAGGATTTACTCTATCAATTGCTTTCATATGTAACATACATTTCTGACAAGTCTTTCAGACTGTATTAACATGAAACAAAGGGAAATTTATGTAAAAAGAATAGTTAGGCATAACAAAGTTTTCCATTATGAAAAAATATTTAACTCACAGGAGATATAAAAATCTCAATTTTTATTCCCTGATGACATATATTCAAAATATATAAAGAATAAATAGAAAAACAATCATAAGAATAAATTGGCAAATTTCAGTCTATTAGAGGACTTTTAAAATACCTATCAGTAATTGAGATAATCAGTAATAATAATATCAAAGAATTGAAGTACAAAAATTAGAAAAACTTGAATTGGCAAGAATGTATGTTACTGTTTGTATAATACCACGTTCAAATAGAATATACATTTATATCAAGTACAGACTTTATAAATTGACCACATAATAATGTGTGATAATGGAAATTTAAGCTAAGAAGGTGGACAGACTCATCCCTTTTGTTTACAGGTAGAAAGAAAAATGGAAATGTTTCAGGCAGAACCCTGAGTTTGAAGCTGAGTGTAATGGCAAATTGTGATTCCCTCTAAACCTATTTTCCTGGTCTTAACTTTTTTTCTGCTTCAACTGAAAATATCCACCTGGATTACTATAGGTGCATCAAGTAAATTATTTCCCAAAATCAGGGATCTTATTTACCAAATGAATCTTCTTCCTATGTCTCTATTTCAGAGGCTGAAACCTCTACAGACTAAACAGGCTCTCTTCCCTCTGACTTTCTGTTGGGTTTAACCAATAGGGAATGCTGAAAGGAAACCAAAGGCTGGGAAGAAGAGGAACTGGGGTACTTACTGACCCACATCTCATCCCTCTCCCAGCTTAATTCGGGCAAAGGCTGCTGCTTCCTGCCTAAGGATTATAATAGCCTCTGCAGCTCCTAGTGCTGTCTGCCTGATGAATCCTTACTTGTTCCCATTGCCCTGAACTCACTCCTGTATTAATAAATAGCTTTTCATTAAGTTATTTCTAGGTAAACCCTTTTGAGTGCGCTGTTTCCTGCTGGGGGAGTGAATGGTCCCTCACTCATAAATTTCAAACTTAATTCTTAGACAAATGCAAAAGTAATCATGTACCCTTAATAAACCAAAGCTGGCAGCCATTCTTCTAAAACACAAATATAATATGTGTTGAAAGGCAGGGGGTTTGCCTCACAGAGGAGCATAAATAATTCAGAAATTTTCATCCACTCCTGAATAAGCAAGTACTCAGCTGTATACTGTGATTTATATTCCCTTGATTTTTTTTTCATGCAAGACTCAATAGTATAGAGTTTCCTAGCCTCTTTTATGTGAGGTCTGTGTAACTAACAGATAAAATGGTAAAATAATTTTCTGTTATTTACAGCACTTTCATTTTATCTCTAAAAGATGTGTATCTATGAATAGCAATTGTAAACACCAAACCTATTTTCTGTGAGGTTTTATTTCTTTTGGGTAACTCCCTCAATTTTTTATTCCTTATGCTGTTCATTTCTCTTGATCAGTGGGAAATCCTCAATGCCATTTCTTTTTGAGAAATAATTTATCTCTAGTGTGCTGTCAGGACCCTTATCATCTGTGGATTAAAATCCATGCCTCCATAAATCAACTTGACTTAAACTTCCTCTTTGGCTAAATCTCTCATTCCTTCTCTAATCTTTCTCTCCCCACCGTCTTATCTCTTTTTGACTATTCATGGAACAGATATTTAGTCTGGTCATAAAGTTATGTGTTAAGGATATTTTTCTAAGTGATTTATCTCAGACATTAAGGGCAATATCTCTGAAGTTCTAACAAGGTAGCTCCTCAAAGACTAGCTCACTAGCTAAATAGTAGGTCTAGTGACAAACTTCATAGGTGAATTGCATAAGATCCTCAAAACCGTAAAGCATCTTGTTTCTGCTCCTTCGGGAGGTGAGGATAATCAGAGCAGTTTTTTGGAGATACAGGCATGTTGACTCTGATCATAACCTGCTATTAGGAAAATGTTGAAAGACCAAAATTGGGTTAACCCAGTGCACTGGCCCCTAGTCCCAGAAAAACAGGAGAAGTCTGAAGAAAAAGGAGAAGCATGTAGAAATGTCATCCTTCTCCCCTCTAAAGAAGTAGAATATTACTGGGCAGTGCCCATACTGTGAGTTCACAAAAGGCTACTTTTAAATGGACACATCTGACAATGTAACATCAATCAGATGAACATTCTACAAAAATTTACAATTTTGTCATCAATTTAATATTCCAGGAAGACAGAATGGATAACTTTTATTGCCTGGGCTTTTAACAGTAATGCAATATATGATCAAAACAAATTCTAAGCCTTTAGAATTCAAGTCTTTAGATCTATCAAAAAAAAAAACTCCAGAGAATACCATCATATATACCAGACTCTTTGTAACAAGGCTTTGTTAGTACCTTCAGGCTTAATCACTGACTCTGTTAAAAATGATTTCTACTTTTGAGTGATTTTTCATCTTGAGATGTCAAAAGATAGTTTTAACAATCAATGAAATAGAAACACTCAACCAAAGTCACATTTGTAACATTTAACTAATGATCTCACACTGCTTCCTATTTTGTAAATTAACAAAATTAAAAATTAATTTGTAATTTTCTTACTTAATCAAGTTCAACTGTCGTATCTTTCTGATTTCCACTGCAACCTTGAAGAATACAACCAAAACTATGGATCTTATTAATAATAGTTTGTACACCCACTAGAGAAAACAACAGAAGCAAAGTGTCTCACCCTATAAAAGCCCTCCTACCCCTAGTCAACTCTCAAAATGGTTCATCTAATCTCCTCAGTGAATATTAAAATCTTTTACTGTTGCCAACAAAGGTCCATATAGTCAAAGCTATGGCTTTTCCAGTAGTCCTGTACAGATGTACAAGTTGGACCATATCGAAGGCTGAGCACCAAAGAATTAATGCTTTCAAACTGTGGTGATAGAGAAGACTCTTGAGAGTCCTTTGGACAGCGGGGAAATCAATCCTAAAGGAAATTAACCCTGAATATTCAAAAGCAGAGACATTACTTTGCCAACAGAGGTTCGTCTAGTCAAGGCTATGGTTTTTCCTGTGGTCATGTATGGATGTGAGAGTTGGACTGTGAAGAAGGCTGAGCGCCGAAGAATTGATGCTTTTGAACTGTGGTGTTGGAGAAGACTCTTGAGAGTCCCTTGGACTGCAAGGAGATCCAACCAGTCCATTCTGAAGGAGATCAGCCCTGAGATTTCTTTGGAAGGAATGATACTAAAGCTGAAACTCCAGTACTTTGGCCACCTCATGGGAAGAGTTGACTCATTGGAAAAGTCTCTAATGCTGGGAGGAATTGGGGGCAAGAGGAGAAGGGGACGACAGAGGATGAGATGGCTAGATGGCATCACTGACTCAATGGATGTGAGTCTCAGTGAACTCCAGGAGTTGGTGATGGACAGGGAGGCCTGGCGTGCTGCGATTCATGGGGTTGCAAAGAGTCAGACATGACTGAGCAACTGATCTGATCTGATCTGATCTGATTCATTGTAAGGACTGTTGCTGAAGCTGAAACTCCAATACTTGACCCACCTGGTGTGAAGACCTGACTCACTGGAAAAGACCTTGATGCTAGGAAAGATTGGGAGCAGGAGGAGGTGGGGATGACAGAGGTTGAGATGTTTGAATGGCATCATTGACTCAATGGACATGAGTTTGAGCAAATTCCAGGAAATAGTAAAAGACAGGAAAACTGGCATGCTGCAGTTCATGGGTTTGCAAAGAGTCAGACATGATTGCACGACTGAACAACAACAAAACTGTTGCCTTGTAGGCTGACACCCTTACATCCCTGTAACCTAAACTGTGATGCTCTGTAATGACTTCAGCATGATATGAACTGACATCAGCATAGTTTTGGTCCACTGGACATGGAACAACAGACTGGTTCCAAATGGGGAAAGGAGTACATCAAGGCTGTATACTGTCACCCTGTTTATTTAACTTATATGCAGAGTATGTCATGCAAAATGCTGGGCTGCTTGAAGCACAAGCTGGAATCAAGATTGCCGGGAGAAATATCAATAATCTCAGACACACAGATGACACCACCTTTATGGCACAAACCGAAGAAGAGGTAAAGAGCTTCTTGATGAAAGTGAAAGAGGAGAGTGGAAAAGTTGGCTTAAAACTCAACATTCAAAAATGAAGATCATGGCATCCAGTCCCATCACTTCATGGCAAATAGATGGGAAAACAATGGAAACAGTGACAGACTTTATTTTCTTAGGCTCCAAAATCACTTCAGATGGTGACACTTGCTCCTTGGAAGAAAAGCTATGACCAACCTAGACAGCATATTAAAAAGCAGAGAAATTACTTTGCCAACAAATGTCCGTCTAGTCAAAGATATGGTTTTTCCAGTAGTCATGTATGGATGAGAGAGCTGGACTATAAAGAAAGCTGAGTGCCGAAAAATTGATGCTTTTGAACTGTGGTGTTGGAGAAGACTCTTGAGAGTCCCTTGGACTGCAAGGAGATCCAACCAGTCTATCCTAAAGGAGATTAGTCCTGAATATTTATTGAAGGACTGATGCTGAAGCTGAAGTTCCAATACTTTGGCTACCTGATTCAAGAACTGACTCATTGGAAAAGACCCTGATGCTGGGAAAGATTGAAGGCAGGAGGAGGAGATTACAGAGGATAGTCTCTAATGCTGGGAGGAATTGGGGGCAAGAGGAGAAGGGGACGACAGAGGATGAGATGGCTAGATGGCATCACTGACTCAATGGATGTGAGTCTCAGTGAACTCCAGGAGTTGGTGATGGACAGGGAGGCCTGGCGTGCTGCGATTCATGGGGTTGCAAAGAGTCAGACATGACTGAGCAACTGATCTGATCTGATCTGATCTGATTCATTGTAAGGACTGTTGCTGAAGCTGAAACTCCAATACTTGACCCACCTGGTGTGAAGACCTGACTCACTGGAAAAGACCTTGATGCTAGGAAAGATTGGGAGCAGGAGGAGGTGGGGATGACAGAGGTTGAGATGTTTGAATGGCATCATTGACTCAATGGACATGAGTTTGAGCAAATTCCAGGAAATAGTAAAAGACAGGAAAACTGGCATGCTGCAGTTCATGGGTTTGCAAAGAGTCAGACATGATTGCATGACTGAACAACAACAAAACTGTTGCCTTGTAGGCTGACACCCTTACATCCCTGTAACCTAAACTGTGATGCTCTGTAATGACTTCAGCATGATATGAACTGACATCAGCATGGTTTTGGTCCACTGGACATGGAACAACAGACTGGTTCCAAATGGGGAAAGGAGTACATCAAGGCTGTATACTGTCACCCTGTTTATTTAACTTATATGCAGAGTATGTCATGCAAAATGCTGGGCTGGATGAAGCACAAGCTGGAATCAAGATTGCCGGGAGAAATATCAATAATCTCAGACACACAGATGACACCACCTTTATGGCACAAACCGAAGAAGAGGTAAAGAGCTTCTTGATGAAAGTGAAAGAGGAGAGTGGAAAAGTTGGCTTAAAACTCAACATTCAAAAATGAAGATCATGGCATCCAGTCCCATCACTTCATGGCAAATAGATGGGAAAACAATGGAAACAGTGACAGACTTTATTTTCTTAGGCTCCAAAATCACTTCAGATGGTGACACTTGCTCCTTGGAAGAAAAGCTATGACCAACCTAGACAGCATATTAAAAAGCAGAGAAATTACTTTGCCAACAAATGTCCGTCTAGTCAAAGATATGGTTTTTCCAGTAGTCATGTATGGATGAGAGAGCTGGACTATAAAGAAAGCTGAGTGCCGAAAAATTGATGCTTTTGAACTGTGGTGTTGGAGAAGACTCTTGAGAGTCCCTTGGACTGCAAGGAGATCCAACCAGTCTATCTTAAAGGAGATTAGTCCTGAATATTTATTGGAAGGACTGATGCTGAAGCTGAAGTTCCAATACTTTGGCTACCTGATTCGAAGAACTGACTCATTGGAAAAGACCCTGATGCTGGGAAAGATTGAAGGCAGGAGGAGGAGATTACAGAGGATGAGATGATAGGATGGCATCACTGACTCAATGGACATGAGTTTTAGCAAGCTCCAGGAGTTGGTGATGGACAGGGAAGCCTGGCGAGCTGTAGTCCATGGGGTCGCAGAGAGTCAGACACGACTGAACAACTGAACTAAACTGAATGACTTATTGAAGGCATTTATGTGATTTTTAAAGGTCTTTTTCCATTCATAAACCATTTTTATTTCTCTTACCACCAACTTTAATGAGCGAAAGAAAACAGAAACCCACCTCTGACAGCAGGATGGAATTTTCTACAGTCTCTCAGCATTAAGATGAAAGGCACCAGGAGCCTTCCAAGGAACAGGCTCCTATAACCATACCAGATGATCAGCTGAAGTCCCTGAAGGGCTGTACCCTGACAACAGGGAATGAAACAGATGCATGCTAAAAGGCAAGAAAAAACAATCTGAAAAAACAAAGCCATCTTCAGAACCAACTCAGATATGACACAAATGTGGGAATTGTCATATAGGGACTCTGAAACCACAAGATTCATATGCTAAGGTTCCTAATGGAAAGAGTAAACAATATCCAAGAAAAGATAAATCATATAGGCAGAAAGATGGAAATTCTATGAAAGAATAGAAAGAAAATGACAGAAATCAAAAATACTGTAAGAGAAATGAAGGATGCTTTGATGTGCTCATCAGTAGACTGAACAGAGCCAAAGAAAGAATCAGATTGCTTAAAGGTATGTCAGTAGAAACTTCCTAGACTAGTTGTCATGGAGATTGCATATATTGATACTGTGACATCAGTTCATGGGCACAGTCAAAGAAGCTAGATGAAATAAACCAGACATAAATTTAGAGTAGGAGAAAGAAAGAAAAGTACTATTATTAGTACCTCAGAGTACAATAATATGTAAACCTAAAGCTTAGGAAAATAATTTAAGAATAAATTAAATAGGTGAGAAACAATATGGTATTAATACATATAATTTATAATAAAAATAATATTCACTAGATAATTATATAACATATTGCTTCACTTGTTCCTTGGAGAAATTAACCTAAATTAATTTTTTAGATGACAACTTAAAGATAATTTCATTTTAGGCTATTTAAAAAATATCTTAACTATATTGCTCATTGATTGCTATAAAAACATTAAAAAGTTTATTTTAATTCTGTGATTCATTCTCTCTCTCTCTTTCTCCCTGCAACTTCTGTTTCCTACCCCCAGATGGATCAGAGGTTCCTCTTTACAGATCACATCTTCAAAAAGGTCCTTTTTCTTCTATCTTTAACATTTTTTGACCTTTCAAACACTGTTCCTAGTAATAAAAGCCTATTCTTGTTCTTCACAACAAGCAATAAAATCTTCATTATACAAATGAAGAGACTAAGTAGCAAACCAGGGGAAATTACCTCTTTTTAAGGTCATATAACCAGTAAATAGAAGAATATTACTGAAATCTTACCAAACACATTTAGTTTTACCAATCTTCATGCTTACTGGAAGTGCCTATATGAGGTCTTTCCAACACACAGGGTTGGACATGTTTAATATCACTGCTGCTGCTGCTGCTGCTAAGTCGCTTCAGTCGTATCCAACTCTGTGCAACCCCATAGACGGCAGCCCACCAGGCTCCCCCATCCCTGAGATTCTCCAGGCAAGAACACGGGAGTGGGTTGCCATTTCCTTCTCCAATGCGTGAAAGTGAAAAGTGAAAGTGAAGTCGCTCAGTCACGTCTGACTCGTAGTTACCCCATGGACTGCAGCCTATCAGGCTCCTCCGCCCATGGGATTTTCTAGGCCAGAGTACTGGAGTGGCTTGCCATTGTCTTCTAGGACAAGTCTATTCACAGGTAGGAGAAACTAGAGGACATTTAGACCTGGTACCACCCACCTCCAAACACTCAGCTACCTCCTATAAATAGAAATATAGCCACACATTTCCTTTGCCCTCCCAAGGCCAAATGAAAGATCCTCCACCTCTTATCTGACACACGTTTTTAACACCCATTGTTAAACTCAACTCCCCACTTTCCAATATTAATACTATACATTTCAGTTAAGTTATTTACTATTTATAGGCTATGTATCTCTGTTTATTTTGAGGCAGGGTCATAGATAGTTTCCCTGACTCATTATTTCACAAAGCACTTAGTATGTTCTACATATTATGTTCACTGTGAGTGTATGCATGGCTGCTCAGTCGTGTCCAACTCTTTACAACTCCATGGGCTGCAGCCAACCAGGCTCCTCAGTCCATGTAACTTTCTAGGCAAGAATACTGGAGTGGGTTGCCATTTCCTCCTCCAGGGGATCTTCCCGATCCAGGGATTGAACCCAGGTCTCTTGCATCTCCTGCATTGGCAGACAGACTCTTTACCTCTGTGCCACCTGGGATGCCCCCATTCTTAATGATACCAAATTTTACATGTTAAACTCTCAGAGACATTTCAGATCAAAATTTAGTATAAAATGGCCATAAATAAAAACCAAGTGACATTTCATTATTTTACTTCTTAATCATATTTATCTTCCTCCACATAAAGATTTACAGAAAGGAAGAAATGGCTTGCTATATATACATCACTTTCAAGCCTCAGGAATAATTATAGTTAAAGAAATGCTGTTATCTTCTAAGCACAGCCATTTAAACTCTATCAGAGTCTTGGCATTGTTTGGCTTAATAGATGCAGTTCCTAAAATATGTACAAATTAATTGAATTAGTTTGGTTCGTATGTGTGTTTTAGCAATAAGACTTCAGAGTGCTAAATATAATTAAGAAGAGAACACTAACAAGGCATGGAGTATTCTACAATTTCTACTTGTTATTATTACCCATTAAAAAATCCTAAAAATTCATTATCTCAAATTTTCATGAAATTAGTGATTATAATTTAGAGCTAAATTGCTCTTCTATTTGTTTGTTAAAGAAAACCTCCTGGGCCTCATTGAAGGGGGAGGCATGATCAGAGAATTTGCTGTACAGGAAAAATAACAGGCTGAGCAGATTTTCATATCAAAAATGTCCAGCAAATGTACCAAACCATGAATAAAAGATAATGAAATAAAGTGAAAGTGAAAAGATAATGATGATTTTCTTGTTTTAACTTCATTAACTATTAACTGCCATTAATATCTAGGATGTTCTGCACTTTGATAAATATGAGGGCAATTTTCAAAAGAGGTCTGGACTCAGCAAAATTTATGTACTGAATAAAATTTGAGTTAAGGGACAATGTTTATAAAACTATTTTTGAAAATTTACAAGAGAAAATTCCTAAGCTGAAATTCAACTCTAGGGCAATGATCTTATTAGTTTCAAGACTAATATATAGAATGCACATGATCAGCTTTTGCAACTCATTTTAGGTTTCAAATATCTTCTGTTTCTGAGTGTTGTTCCTGACCTGTCCCCACAGTCAATGACGGCCACTGTTGCTATAATGTGATTCTCTTTAGGCCAAAGACAACACAGTAGAAGAATGGAAGCCTGGTAACAAATGTTTCAGAAAGGGCATTCCTAGAAATCATGGCTGAGAAGCCAAGAGGTAAAAATGACCTCTTTGTAAGGGCATATATACAAACGATCATATGAGCTACAGTTAATGGGAGAGCTAAAACTGAAAACTAGTTATCTTAATCCTAAATCCATATGATAGCCTCTTCTAAAATGACCCCAATGACAGCTGCCTCTTTGTATTCAAGTCCCTGTGTAATTCCTACTCGTGTTATACTAGTGTTGTTCTATGTGATCGACAGAACATGGCAGAAGTGATGACATTTAGCTTCTGATATTAGGTTATGAAAGACATCACAGCTACCATCTTGCTTCTTCTATCTCCTGGATCATTTGCTTCAGAAGAAGCCAAAAGTCGCGTCATAAAAATCCCAATGCAGAGGCCCATGTTGTGAAGAACTGAGGGGCCTTCTGCCAACAACCATGTAAGTGATCTTAAAAGCAGATCCTCTAAGACCGGCCAAGCCTTCGGAGGACTATAGGTGGTAGGCAACTGGACTGCAACATTATGGGAGACTCTAAACCAAAACTACCCAGCAGCCAGTCCCAGCAGATAGGCAGAAAGTACCATGTACATGGCCGCAACCTAGACTTTGTCCTTGTTGAACCTAGAAAAATTAATGGATCTCTCAAAAAGGAAAAACAGAAAAAAATAATTTTAAGCCACCAAAAAAATAAGTGTTCACAGATTACTCCATTTCTCAGCAAAAGAAATAATGCCCTGAGTTCCAAGAAAGCAATCCACATGGAATTGATGTTGTGGCTTTGGGAAATATCAACAAAAAGCATCGTGTTTGTTCAATGTGTGAACTATGTGGGAGATTTGGGTTTGGGGAGAATTATGCATTATAGAAAATTCTGCATAAAAAGATATTTCCTTAAAACATGTACCTATTCCTTAAAACTCTATAATTCTATTCTAACTATGGAGATTTTGCCCTTATTAAAATTAAAATATTAAGGTTATAAAATTACAGTTACCTAGAATAAAGGCCAGAGAAGGCAATGGCGACCCACTCCAGTACTCTTGCTTGGAAAACCCCACGGACAGAGGAGCCTGGTAGGATGCAGTCCATGGGGTCACGAAGAGTTGGACACGACTGAGCGACTTCACTTTCACTTTTCACTTTCATGCATTGGAGAAGGAAATGGCAACCCACTCCAGTGTTCTTGCCTGGAGAATCCCAGGGACGGGGGAGCCTGGTGGGCTGCCGTCTATGGGGTCGCACAGAGTCGGACACGACTGAAGCGACTCAGCAGCAGCAGCAGCAGCAGGATAAAGGCATTGGGCACATTTCAAGTGTGAGGAAGATCTCTATCTTGACAGGAGTAACGAGGACTACTTGGGACTGGATGCCCATGAACCACCCTGTACATGTAAGTTGATGTTATTGCTGGGGTCTCCCAGGAGGCCCAAGAAATAGGATATACTTCTGTGTCCAGATTCTGGATGCATTTAGAAATAAAAGAAAGGGAAGACCAAAATATCACTGTAATAATTCATGAAGACTAAATTGGAGTGGAGAACTTAATGTAAGAACTAAATGGCCTTTCCACAAAAAGAACTTGACTATGTTCATACTTCCTGAGTAAAGGAGCAGAGGGTATTCACTCCTGGCTTAATGTCTTCATAAATTCGCCAGACATAAGCACCCCTTTCAACTGGAGTAAGGTAGGTAGCTAAGAGGTGGGGAGGAACACAGTGTTTCACAAGTTCAGCCCCCTCAGAGACATCAGGAGGAAGAAAGAAATGAGCCCACATTACCACTACCACTGTTACTGTACTTTTCAAATGAACATATTTTCTTAGATGAAAAAACATTTCTGTCCTTAGTAGTTTTTTTTTAAAAATGGCCTCAACTTCCCATGATATGCGTTTCCCCAAGTTCGTTGGCATACATTCAACTTTCTGATCCAGCCTGGATGAGGAAACCTTCTTTATTTCTCAGGAGTCAATCTCCCCAGTAGCTCCAGGCCTTCCCAAAACAAAACTGTAGAAAATATTGATCAGGGAGAAATCACTGACCCTTCCCGAGGCTGGACCATCTGTGAGGGCCTCACTTTGCAAAGGGCTACATCTCTTCAAACCAGTAGACTTAAACACAATCCCACATCATTTCAGATTTTCAGGGCTAAGCAACTACAGCAGAGTATAGAAACTAGCAGCAGAAAGCATCTATGAACTGTGGTTTTGCATATTTATTATGGGATAATTGTCATAAAATATGTACCTCGGCTAAATCCTGGGTTCCAGCTGGAATTTTCTGAAGTTAATGCTTTGGGGGATAGCACTTGAAAAATCTCTTTTAAATTGAGTCAGCCAGCTAATTAAGTTTCCACTTCCCAGAATTGTTTCACTAAGACATATCAAAGCTATTAATAGACTATGCAGCAAAACACGTTTTTTACCATCTTACAGACCCACAGTACAGATCTTTTAAGTTTTGGTTAATGCTTAAAAAGTCAACTAAAAGTAACTCTTATCACTTGTGGTTCTTCTTAAAAATGTATAGATACCATAAAGGAGTTTTTCAATAAAGCATTTTCTTTAAGAGACATTTTCCAAATTCCTCATAGATGGTATATCAAGCAGTCAATACCTATCTATCCAACTTTTAAAATTTCTCAAGCAACTGACTAAAAATTTAAAAAGATTCTGGATACTCAAAATATCTCAGACCCAGGATATGGTTAACTCTTAAAATCATTATAACACAATACATTTTACCAGGAGGCCATTTGGACTGCCTGACAAGGTAGTAAGCTACAACTCAAGAGATAAATCCGGCTATTGATAAAATACTGGAATCTAAGTCTGTTTGCTCCAATGAAAATCACTGATTTTAGTTTAACTGTTAACAAACGAAGAAACACAACAAATCGCCATGGAATGATAAATGAGTTGGTAAACTACTTTGTGTGTATACTCAGTTGTGTATGACTTTGCAACCCCATAGATTGTGGCCTGCTAGGCTCCTCTGTCCATGGAATTTTCCAGGCAAGAATACTGGAGTGGGTTGCCATTTCCTTGTCCAGGGAAATTACTTTACCTAATAATAAATCCACCAAGATCTATAAAGCAAAAGCATCTTTAGGAAATCTTCAGATAAAAAAAAAATGAATGACCAAGATAAAGTCCAGGAAACTTTTGTGTAATTTATCAAATTTGGAAAGTGAAGTTGGGAATTTACCTGGACCTTTTGGAAGTAAGACAAAATTTCTTCCAAAAGGCTGAATAATATAGAATAATGTATCTCTCTCAGTGTAGAAAATCTGTCTTCTTTTCACGTAAAAATATATTCCATTAACTTCTTACAGAATACCTTAACAATAAGAATTTATGTCTTTGCATTAATGTAATTGATGTTTTCAAACATACGATATATTTGAGTGATTATAACTGTATGACATAGATAAGCTAGATAATTGTCCTAGTCATTCATGAAATTTAGTGTTTCTTTTAATGCTCCTTTGTCTGTCTTTTGAGCATTACAGTTTTGTACACATACGGTTTCTTAAGCACCTAGTACCTTCATGCTGTCCAACACTGCCTACTTCCTCTTGTTCTATTGCCCTACCTAGACCTATATTTTCAGAGCAGTTCTAGCTTGCTTCAAAACTTTCTGATTTCCAATTGCAAACATAGAAGCACTCTACCTTCTTAGCACTGTAAAGTACAACAATTGAAAAGAACCTTACAAGATAGCTAGTTCAGTATTTTTGTAGATGAAGTAAGCAATTTACTCATTGTCAGTGAGTGAGTAACAATTAAATTTTCTTTTCTCTCATGTTCTGGTTTTGAAAATGGAAAAATTATACTTTCTTCTAGGCGAGGCACATGTTTCCTAAGGGGATTCAAATATAAATAATGGGTATTCCTGTTTACATAGGTTGAGGGGAGCCAGGCAACCATTCTCATAATGAGCAAGAAGCAGAAAAGGTATACTACAAAAGTCAAAATCCATTCATTAGAGAAATTCTCAGCAAGCTAGGAATCCAATATTAAATGATTCCTTCCTAAGACTGGGAGTGAGACAAGGATATCTGTCCTCAACCCTCCCAGTTATCATCAGTCCTGACCAGTGCATAAAGGCAAGAAAAATAAAAGACATGCCTATTGGAGAGGAAGGCAAATATGTCTCTTTGGCATGACTTGACTGTCTAGGCAGAAAATCCAAAGGAATTTTATTTTATTGATTCATGTGTTTATTTACTTATTGGCTGCACCTTGCAGCTTGAGGGATCTTAGTGCCATGACCAGGGACTGACCCCAGGCCCAGCAGCGAAAGCACTGCCACTGGACGCCCAGGAATTACCATAAATTAAAAAAAATCTTTTGAAACAGTGTATCCATCAAAATCCCAGTATACAAGATCAATATACTAACAAAATAATAAAACCAAAAATAGTTAAATAGATAGTTGATAACTCAACAGTTTAGCATGTAAAAAGAAATTATTATATAAAATTAACAAAGAGAAAACTTCATGACATCTTAATAGCTTTCTATATATCTAATAAATAATGATAGAATATTTCTAAAGAAGCCTAAATGCATGACAATTAGAAAATATGAAAACAGACTGGACAATAATTGGAGATAAATCATGAAGACAAATCATGAAGACAAAGAGATATTTGGTTACATTTCTTCAGTTAGTAAATCCAAGTGACAAGTTTTCAACAGTTAAATTAGTTAATAGTTAACTAGTTATCATCAATAGTTAAATTAACATATGTTCTTTAATATGTTAAATTAGTTATCTAATAGTTATATTAACATATGTGAATATGTTAAATTAACATATGTTCTTTAATATAAATTAATTTCCTTCAGGAAGCCTTTAAAAAATTTTTTTCTTAGCTAATAGAATGACCTCTGAGATGAAAATAATATTTTATTTCACACTGAGAAGTAACTACTTCCTATGGTTAAGTTAGTTTCTTAATTTTAAAATTATTCTCATTCATTTAATCCTAAATTAGTTCAAAATTAATCTGCAATAAAATGCAAATAAGATGAGTTCTAACTAAAAATCAAATTCAAAAAGCTCTTCAGGACTAATTTTTCATTAAAATTCCCAGGCTAGATTTCACACCTCATAATACCACAAAACTGTTTGGTACAATACACTGAAGTGAAATGATACACTGATACTTCAGTGTATCAAAAAAGGGGACATCAATAAACCTACATGATATAGCAAATACCATACCTTCAAAGTATTTAGACTTTAAGTAAAAATTCACATTATTTTAACCCAGAGGTATTTAATTCAGGTCTATTTAATTTAATATCCCTACCCAAGTTCCTCAGTCTTTTATTCTTTTAACAAATGGACCATGTGCTTTCATTGTTATAGGCAAAGTATGAGATATAAAGATATGTGTCATTTGTCACCTGAAGGTGTTTATAATCTGTTTGCTAACTGAACTTTGAGTGTGAAAATTCAATAACAAGAGTATAATTAACATTTGAAAAATAGGAAAGACAGTCCTTAATTACCAAATGAGTGATACAGACAACAAACACATCTGTGTTCAGAAGGGAAGATCCAGGTGAGCTGCAGTGTTACAGGAGCATCTCCATGATGCCAAGGCTTGGGCTACATGCGAGGAACACAAAGAATATGACATGTTCCTGCCTTCCAGGAGCTTTCAGTCTAGTTCAGGGACTGGCAAAATGTAATCACAAAGCAACGTGAGCTGTCTAAAAGTATATGTGAGATGTGAAGATATACACAAAAGAAAGAGGAGCATTGCAAATGTAAAGAACAGCTTGGTGAATTTCAAGATAGAATTTTTATTTTTAATAAACTATAGGCTAGGCATTTTAAAAATACTACTTTTACCCTCCAAAACAATATTACAAAGTTGTTGTTATTATTCTCCCTTTCTAAGGAGGAGACAAGTTAAAAGAAGTTAGAGAACTTGCTCCAAATCATTTGGCTAATCCTTTACTAAATGGCAGATTAATAACTTGAGCCTACCTGGCTGCAAGTCTCCCGTCACAGGTGTAAATGTGAAAAAGGGTGTCCTTCATCTTTTACTTGATTTATGTGATCAGAAAGTCTGTGCTCCCCTCTCACTTGAAAAATTTTAAACCTCATACATTACCTCTGAATGAAGTTTTTTGGTTTTGTTTGTTAGGACATAACAAAACTAGCAGTTTCAAACACACGTTTATTATCTCCCTGTTTCTGTGGGTCAGGAGTCTTACCTGGGTCCTCTGCTGAGGGTCTCACTGGCTATAACCAGGGTGGCAGCCGTAGCCACCTTCTCATCTGAGATGAGGGGTCCTCTTCCGAGTCCATGAGGTTGCTGGCAGAATTCAGTTCCTCATAGTCTCAACGTTGAGAACCTCAGCTCATGGAAGGTGCTGCCAGCTCACCACCACGTGGCCCTCTCTACTGGCAATCCCATCCCAATGCATGCTTCTGCAAGACCAGCAGGACAGTTGTTACTCTGGGAAGGCCCAGTTTCTTTTTTGAGGGTTTTCACCTCATTTCACCTGATAAGCTCCCTATTGATTATTTCAAAATCACGGATTTGGGACCTGCATCATATATGCAAAATGTTTTCATCTTTGCCTTTTAACGTAACAATCAAGGGCATGACTTCCCATCATGGTTGCCTTATTTTATTGATTAGCAGCAAGGCACAGGTCCAGCCCACAGATTATAAAAAGGCAAGAGTTTCAGGAGAATAATAGCGGGGGACACCATAAGGTCTATCTGCCACACCTTCGTTCACCACTTAGTGCATGTTTCTTTTCAACGTTCCTCTTTAGATTAAACGCAGAAAGAAGAGCAGCAAAGGGTAATTTGGGGTATATAACCTCTTCTCTGAGCCTCTAGCTAGAGTGTGAAAGAGAGTGTTAGTCACTTAGTCATGAGGACTCTACCCCATG
The DNA here is from genome assembly GCF_027580195.1 of Bos mutus. Classification (NCBI taxonomy): domain Eukaryota; kingdom Metazoa; phylum Chordata; class Mammalia; order Artiodactyla; family Bovidae; genus Bos; species Bos mutus. Next base: position 27,991,895 of record NC_091639.1, on the reverse strand, counting down.
GCCTGTCACCCACCACGCTCCTCTGTCCATGGAATTCTCCAGGCAAGAATACTGGAGTGCGTAGCCATTCCCATCTCCAGGGGATCTTCCTGACCCAGGGATTGAACCTGGGTCTCCTGCACTTCAGGCAAATTCTATGCCATTTAAGCCACCAGGGAATGTAGATATGAGGTAACAAAAAGAAAGCATTTCAATTGTCCAATTTCAGTCGCACAGCCCCAAATTACTGTAAAATGTGGGGCCACAATCTCTTCTTTGTGACCTATAAATAGAGAGCAGGTATAAGAGAAAGAAATAGGAAACATTTGGTAAGAGCAGATGTCAGGTAATAACCATGTTTTGCTTCCTCAACTTGAGACTCTGGCACTGAACAGATACCAGACACCATTTTATGAAGCTCTTATCATGCAACTACCATAGCGTATTAATTGAGTATCATTTGAAAGACCGGAAGTTAGAGTGCCAGCAGACACGATGCCATGTAGATGCAGATACGGTCATGCTACAAACAGTTTGAACTCCCCACATCTACTAGGAGAGACAGGAGGTGAGCAGCTATCTCATTCTGTAGATGACTTATTTCAGTAGGGGCCTGTGGGAGAGATGCTTGAACAGTTTGATTGAGTGGGGGAGAGGAATGCATATGATTGACAACTGAGTCTTATGAAGATCACAGCAGGCTTTGTGCAATGTTTACATCTCTAGTCTGACTAGTGAGGAAACCTAAAGGAGATTTTTCAACATGCCATGCATGTTTATTACTACAGCTTAAGGGAAGCCAAACAAACCAAGCCTCACAATCACTGAAGCCGCGTTCCATGGCAACTTGCAGACCTCATTCTAAAATACACAGCAAAGACCTATCCAAGCCCAAGGCTGGCTGCATCCCCCGATCAAACAAAACTGGGTCAACAGTGACAATGTGACATGTCCAGTACAGGCGTGATCATCATTACTTTAGACCTAACAGTGTCTACTTTGCTCTATATCCATATCATTTCTTTGCTCTGATAATTTTCTATAATCCAAACAGCAGAGTGGTCTGTGACGTTTGCTCTTAACAACTCAGATAATTTCATCCTCCGAGTATAGGGAGAGTTTGTATTTGTCAGTATCAGACCTTTTACTCAGGAAATCAAAGAATTCCAGGCCTCCATATAGAGAATGCAAGACAGAAGAGTTACAGCAATAACTCAACCTATGGGACTGAAACACGCCCATGAACTTCGGTTTCTCTCCAGCTATGTATTTACTGTTGTAATGACATTCTGCCCCAAAGAGAGCCTAATCTCTACAGAAATCTTTTCTTAGAGCCACAAACATTAATCTTGCAGAGAATTTTGGACTCAATTATCCTACAGGCTTTGTTAAACTTAATTTAAAACCCTAAGATTACATCTTATTCAGCACTTGCCTCTTTGGGCCTTCTAGGGATACCTAAGCCCCTGTCTGGTAGAATCTTTTCACTGAAGAATTATCAGGCTCATAAGCCTTTGAAAGAAATTTTGCCAAAGGCAGTCATATTGTTATGATGGAGTTGCGTGAATAATGCTGTCTTTATGTATTTCACCATTCCTGAAATACGCTACTTGTAAATCACATTTACATCATTGGCTTCTATTAAGGAACTAAAAATGTACTGCTAACCTCCAAGTATAATAGAAAATAGCAGCCTTTCCCCATCTAAAACTTTTCGCCAAATCAACCTCACAATTTGGAATCTGAAACCCATACCTTTTGCATCACACCACAATCACAGGTGAATTTTTAGAGTGAATTTTTTCTCAAAATTCTCTCTGATTCCTGAAGTTTGATTATCATACATTCATAACTTGAGGTTTCAATCATGCAAAAGTGAAAATATCCTGAGAAAAGAAACACTTCATTCTAACAATTCATTTATATGTTTTGTTTCGTAGGAGCAAAGAGAATTTTCTGAAAGTCAATACAAGGAGAAAATATGAAAATACAGGAAACAGTACAAGAAAGCTGGGGCTTCCTAGATGGTTCAGTGATAAAGACTACCTGCGAATGCAGGAGTCTCAGGAGATGCAGGTTTGATTCCTGGGTCAGGAAGATCCCCTGGAGAAGGAAAGAGCAACTCATTCCAGTTTCACTTTCACTTTCACCATATTATGGCCTGAGAGATCCCATGGACAGAGGAGCCTGGCGGGCTACCGTCCATGGAGTCACAGAGTCAGACACGACTTAGCGATTGAGCATGCACAAGAAAAGGATACCTAAGTTGCCACTTCTGACACCCACCACTCTGGAGTAATCTGCCTTTTCCTTCAGTCCCTCCTTGCCTTTGTGCACTGGGACAGATTGCCAACCAGCAAGCATTCTGGTTCTCATTACAGGAGAAGGCAATGAGGAATTGAGAGGGATTGAAAACCAGAAATGGTGTCTACCTGCCAGATAGCAAGCTCACGTGTGTTTAACACAAGGTTTTCAAGCAGTGTAGACCAGACCTTTAGACATATGAAGAAGAGCAATTTCTGCTGATATGGGAAGTTCTGTGAAATTCTGGAGTTTGAGGTACTCAGATGTCTCTGAATCCTCCAAAATGCCTCCATTCCATATTCCAACATCCCTTCTTCCAAATAAATCTTAACTTCCACAAGTGGTATGTTGAGAATGTAAAATAAATCTGTTGAAATTTAAGAAATTACAGAATCAGATCCTGTACCTGAGAATTACTTACCTAAACCCTGTGACTACAAGATATAAAAGGTTTTTTTTTTAGGGTCATCATTGAAACCCTCTGACTCAGATGATACTGCCTGATTCCATCATTTTCTCTCTAGCAGAGAGTGAAGATGCCAAAGCTGAAGCTCCAATACTTCAGCCACCTGATGTGAAGGACTGATTCATTGGAAAAGACCCTGATGCTGGGAAAGATTGAAGGCAGGAGAAGGGGATGACAGAAGATGAGATGGTTGGATGGCATCACCGACTCAATGGACATGAATTTGCGCAAGCTCTGAGAGTTGGTGATGGACAGAGAAGCCTGGCATGCTGCAATCCATGGGGTTGCAAAGAGTCAGACACGACTGAGAAGTGAACTGAACTGAGAGTGTGCGGAAACCATCTCCATGCCACAGTCCTTGTGTAATTTATGCTCATCATAATATGCTATGGCAACCATCACTTGGTCTATTTTAATAGTTGATGTCATGGAATAATGGGTCATTTTCTAATGGTAACCTGCTCCACATTGCCTTCAAATCCAACTCGGTCAAATAATAAATTCCTAATTACCAATCTTGAGGTCTGTTGCTTGCAGCGTACTCTGCTACCAGACGCTGTATTGGTTCACTCAAACAGAAAACACTCTGGGTATTTTAAATAGTGAATGTGTGCTTAGTCACTTCAGTTGTTTCTGACTCTGCAACTCTGTGGATTGCAGCCCGTCAGACCCCTCTGTCCATGGGGTTCTGCAGGCAAGAATACTGCAGTGGGTTGCCATGCCCTCCTCCAGGAGATCTTCCTAGCCCAGGGATCAAATCTGTATCTTCTGCAACTCCTGCATTGCAGGCAGATTCTTTTACCACTGAGCCAAGGGGAAAGCCCATTTTAAATAGCAATAAGTTTAATATAGGGAAGAAGGTGTTCACAAATTGTTATGAGGTTTAGACTAGTACTCTGTGGTACACTTTCAGAAAGTATTTCCAGGAAAATCCGGCCACAATCAGGCAGCTTCTGGATTCAAGTTTGCACAATCCTGCTACAACAGAAGATCAAGAAGCTACCCCCACAATAAGCTATTCAGAGAATATTTATAAAGTATCTATTAGAGAAAGACTCTTCTTTGCCATCACTGGTGAAAAGTTGCTGAACCACAAAAGAGGCTGGGATTCTTGGCCTCCAGGGGAGAAGAATTCAATCCAGGGCCAGTGACAAGGCTTGATCGCTCAGAGCTTTTGTGTAATAAAGTTTTATTATGGTAAAAAAGAGATAGCGAAAGCTTCTGACATAGACATCAGAAGGGGGCAGAAAGAGTGCCCCTCTGCTAGCCTTTAGCAGTATGTTATATACCTATCAGTCAGTTCAGTCACTCAGTCGTGTCCGACTCTTTGCAACCCCATGGACTGCAACACGCCAGGCCTCCCTGTCCGTCACCAACTCCTGGAGTTTACTCAAACTCATGTCCATTGAGTCAGTGGGCCATCCAACCATCTCATCCTCTGATATGCCTATCAGCAAGCTGTTAATTAGAGAAAGGAGATGTCTCAAAACTCAGAATGGCATCAGGCTCCTCACCCACAACATGCATTTTGAGATAACATTGGCACCAGGTGAGTCATCCTGGGCCATAAAACGATTGACATGAATCTTGAAGAAAGCAAGTTTCCAAGTAAATATATAGTTTCATTAACATAGATTAGGAGAACAAGGTATGAGTCAAACACATAGGTTTGTTGAGCCCTTAGCGGTTCTGAGT